>NW_006922290.1:267818-279505 GCF_000298275.1 Orycteropus afer afer
AGTCCAATTCTGTATCCTTCCCTTCAAGGCTCAGGGGTCCAAGATTATCTTCTGTGTCTGTGTTAATTGGTTTCCCTTTTCTTTGTTGAAGAGGGTCTTTGCAATCCTTCTGCCTAGTCTGCCATCTTGCCAGAAGCCCTCCATTGCCTTCTTGCTTGCATGGTTTGTGCTCCGAAATCAGAGCTTATACTTACTGGCTGTCCTTTGTAAGTAGCTTTTTGTTTTTCCCGTGGTAATTTCAGGATTCTGTCTTTGTCTTTGGTTTTGTTGAGTTTGATGATGATATGTCTTGGTGATTTTCTTTTAGGGTCTATCCTGTTGGGGTTCGTTGGACTTCCTGAATGGATGTATTCTCCTCTTTCATCTTATCAGGGAAGTTCTCCTCTAACAAATCTTGGACAATTTTCTCAGTAGTTTTGTTTTTCTCTTCCTGTTCTCGAATTTCAGTGACACGTAGGTTATTCTTTTTGATGGTATCCCACATGAACCTTAGGTTTTCTTCATTTTTTTTTGCTTTTTTTCTGATTGATCCCTTTCCAAAGTAGTAGTTGGGTATTTGTCTTCAGTCTCATTAATTCTGTCTTCCATTGCATCAGTTCTTCTCTTTTACCCTTCCAATGTGTTATTTATTTCTGACAATTTAGTGTTAATCTTCTGGATTTCTATCTGTAGATTTTGAATCATTTCTAATTTTTCATTTGTTTTGTCATTTTATTCTTGTATTTTCTTCCAAAATTGTTCTAGGGTTCTAGGGTTTTTTCTGTGTTTTCTTCAGTCTGTCTCAATCCTTGAAGATACCTAAATATAATTCTTTTGAATTCCTTATCAGAGAGTTCCAATGCTGCGTCTTCCTCAGGTGTGTGTTTTGGGTCTGTATCCTTCTCCCTTGTTTCTGCTACTTTATCTTGCTTCTTTGTGTGGTCTGTGATGGTGTTTTGTCTCTGCAACATCTTGGCATTGTTGCATTTAGATCTCTGTTAAGTGTTTGTTTAGAGCAGCCAAGGTTGAGTCAGGCTCTTCTTGGTGCTTGTGTATTGTTGGCCTTTTGGTGGAGAAGGAAGTGGTGGTTCTTAGTAAGTGAAGCTGCAGGAAGTGTGGGTGTAGTTGTTTCATATGGGGACTGTTGCTGTCTCCCACTCAGTTAGACAAAAATAACAATTGAATAACCTTCAAAAAAATAAAAGCAAATGGAGAAAAAACATACCATGTAATCATACAAGAACAGTAAGAGAAAAAAGGGGAGGATTAAAAAAAAAAAACACTCAATATCTGGGGAGAGGGCAGTAAGAGAAAAAAGTAGAGAAGGAGAATAATGAAGAAAAAATGGGAAAAACCAAAAAAGAAAAACAAGGAATGGGGTTAACCTTGAGAAAGAAAAAAAAAAAAAAATTCTAACCACAAGCAGGGAAAAGAAAAAATGCTGAAAAGTGGAACCTGGGAAGAGAAGAATAAAGAATAATAATAAAAGGGACAAAATACTAAGTTTAAAACAGACAAAAAGAAACAAAGTAGAAAAAAAAATCACAGTAGGGCAGGGCAGGGCACCCTGTCTCTGACTGAGCACATAGACTGGGATAGATTTCTTGCTGCCCCAGAAGGTGAGTGGGAGTGAAGGATAACTGCACCTCCGTTTACCAAGAGGGTGTGGGATATAAGAGTAACAAGGGGAATGTCGCACCTGTCCAGTTGTCTGCATCTGGGATGTCCTTGTGGTTCCTGGCAAGTGGAGCCTGTTCTTAAGTCCCTGGAATCTGGAAGAATGCTGTTGCTTTAGTTATCCAGAATGGTCTAACCACTTGTAAACATTTATAATGACTGCGCCCCCTCTGTACAGGCAAAAGTCCACAGCTCAGCCCGCCTTCCTCTTCGCTGTTTCACCTTTTATTCCCCAGCCACCAGAGAGCAATCCTCTGTGCAACCCCTGACTAGCAGGACTGCTTTTTAGGTTAATTCTTAGGTCCTTCCACCATTGTCCAATATCCAAGCTGTCTGTGCCATCAGGACCGCTGCCAGACCACAGCTCCGTATGTATCCTTTTTTGGTGTTTTCTGGCAAATTCTGCTAGTTGGAGTTTAGTCCACTTCTGTATCCTTCCCTTCAAAGCTCTGTGGTCCAGGATTATTTTCTGTATCTGTGTTAATTGGTTCCCCTTCTCTTTGTTGAAGAGGGTCTGTGCAGTCTTTCTCCCCATCCTGCCCTCTTACTGCAACTCGTTACAAAGCTTTTTAACTCTACCAGTAAGTGCCCTGAAGGGACCTCACTCTGTTAGTAAGCCTTGGCCAAAGGCACTCAGCACACTCACTGTCGCTGCCTTGGTCTGTGGACCATGAAGCCCGCTACCCTGTCTCATTCATGTTGGTCTCCTGCCACCTTTTTTCTGCAGCTGATTCTTGGTATCATGCATTGTCTCTTCTGTGTTAGAGCGCTCTCTCTATCTGCTAGGTCTAAGATGTTCTCAGCACAGGGACCCCAGGTTCAAAGGATGAGATCTGCTACCATCTCTTTTTCTTAGTGGTAGTCAGGTCCTCCCTGGGATACTCATTTTAATCCTGGCAGGATAGCAAAACTGACCAATCCCTTTGTTAGGATTCCAGACATCTTATGTGTGTGGTGCCACCCCTACAAGGGTTTCATGCACCTAATTTGTATTATTAGCAAGCTGCCTAATCACCTTGGTGGGCCATAAGCAAGTATTATTTGCATAGTCTTACCCATCATTTTGTGGGAGTTACAAGACCATGGCTAGAAAGGCCATATAAAAGCAACCCTTTGCACTGTAATCAGCATGAATCCAGTTCCCACCTAAAAGTAAATCCAGATCTCACCTTTCTATATCTGTCACCATGTGACCCTCTCTGTCATCCCCAGTCCCCCTTCCTTGGAGCTAGGTTAAAGGTAATGGCTGCAAGCTCAAGAGTCTCCAGTCCCCTAACATCTGACTTGCTGGCCCCTTCTCTGCTGACTGGCTGCCTGTGCAGACATTCTCTAATTCCAGTCACCCTGAGCCAAGTCAGAGCACACAAGGTAAAAGGGCAGAGTTCTTGAGACAGCCATACTGGCAGATGCCAACCCCTGCTAATTATCTCTGCCTTCCTGTGAGTTTGTTAATTCCTTGGAACTGCTCACAGAATTCACAGAGAGTATCTATACTTACAGTTACCCATTTATTGTAGCCAGAAAGGGTATAAACAAAGAGTTACACAGGTTATGGTCTGGGAGGGGTCTGGGCACAAGGCTTCCATTGTCCCCAGGGTTGCACCAACCAGTCTCCCCTTCCCCCATCCAAACAAAAGCACATGTTTTCAACAACCTCGAAAGCCCTGAACTTCCATGTTAAAAGCTTTTTATTGGGTTTGTTGCATAGTCCTGATTGGAGCATCATTGTATAGTCACGATTGAGCAGTTGAATGGTCGAATATACATGATTGACTTATGTCTTCCTCCCTGAGGTTAGTTGCCAGGTGTGGTCTGTGTAGCCCCCACTTATTTGTACACATTCTCAGATACTGTCCAGAGGTTTTACATAATAAAGGCACCTCAGTTGTCCAGAAAAAACACAAGGATTGTCTTCTGGAACCAAGAACAAAAAGCCATTTTACAGATCGTCTCTACCTTTTGGCTACTGTGAAAGAGGCACTGCTTGTGTTCCAGCCTTAACTTCTGATTATATACCTAGGATTGAGATGGCTACGTGATATGGTAGTTTTCTCTCTCTCTCTCTTTTTTTAACATTTTATTCTTGTTTGGATGAAAATTTACAGAGAAAATCAGTTTCCCATTCAATAATTTATACACATTTTGTTTCATGACATTAGTTGCAATACCCTCATTATATCCAGCACCCTTTCCATTTCTTCGCTGGGTTCCCTGTTTCCATTTGCCATCTTTTGTGCCCCTTCCTGCCTTCTGAACTTTTTTTTTCAGCAAATGCTTCCCTTTTTGTCTCATAGATTTGATTGTTCTGAGGCTTATGTTCCTCATGGCTGTTACTGTTCATTTTATAGGCCTGTCTGTAGAGTTTGGCTAAAAAGGTAATCTCCAGGAATAGGTTCAGTTCTAGATTTGAAGGGTGTTTAAGGGTCATAATCTTAGAGATTCCACCAGTCTCTATCAGACCAGTTAAATCTGGTCTTTTTTTTTATGATTTTGAATTTTGTTCTGTATTTTTCTCCCACTCTATCCACGACCCTCTATTGTGATCCTGATCAGAGTGGTTGGTAGTGGTAGCTAAACCAAAAAAACCCAAGCTCACTGCTGTTGAGTTGGGTCTGACTCATAGCGACCCCTCCTTGGGTTTCTGAGGCAGTGTCACCATGGAAGTAGATTGCCCAGTCTTCCTTCCGAAGAGTGGCTGGTGGGTTTGAACTGCCAGCCTTCTGGTTAGTAGCCAAATGCCTTAAGCACTATGCCACCAGAGCTTGTAGTGGTAGCCAGGAACTGTCTAGTTCTTTTGGTCTCAGGCTAGTCAAGGTTGTGGCTTGTGTGATCCATTAGTCCTTTGGACCAATTGTTTTCCTGAATCTTTGATTTTCTTCACTCCTTGTGGCTCCAGACCGGAAGAGACCAGTAGTTGTATCTTAGATAGGTTTTTGCAAGCTTTTAAGACCCCAGTCGCTTCTCACCAAAGTAATCCTATTGTAAACATTGTCCAATGTAAAACATTGTCTTTGTGAACTGTTACGCTGGTTGACCTAGATGTCCCTATGGCCCTAAACCTTTAAGCACACTAGTGACTCAGTTCCTTAGAGTGTTCAGTTATGGCTAAGAAGTCTTAATAACTGTGCTTCTGTATGCTCTACTATATACCTGGATATTTGTAGCATATATGCCAAACCTACATATGCTCGTGGGTATACTCCTGTACAGCATTTCACATCTGTTCAGCTTACGTATTTATGTATGTATCCATTTGTAAATTATTGTTAGTTATTACTACTGTTGCAGGATTGTGTGTGTATAATATTTACCATTGTTGCCTTTTACTCTTGTGTACCTCCCAGTGTCTCCCTGTGCCTTGGCTGTGTTGTGCTAACTTCTTCTTTATTGTGTATTACCTTTCCCTTCAATCAAGTTGATACATACCTACTATCTAGTTGATGATTTTCCCTCCCTTCTTCTTCTCTCGCTAGTAACCATCAGAGATGTTTCTTTCTTTGTGTAAATCTTTTCTTGACTTTTTACAATTGTGGTGTCATACAGTATTTGTCCTTTTGTGATGACTTATTTCACTTGGCATAGTGTCTTCCAGGTTTCATCCATGTTATGAGAAGTTTCACGGATTCTTTGTTATTCTTTAACATTGCATAGTATATTCCATTGTGTGTATGTACCGTAGTTTGTTTATCCATTCATCTGTCGATGGTCATTTAAGTTGTTTCCATCTTTTTGCTATTATGAATAATGCTGTGATGAACATTGGGGTGCATTATCTCTTTGTGTCATGGCTCTTATTTCTGTAGGATGTATACCTAGTTGTGGGATAATATGGTATCTCTGTTTCTAACTTTCTGGAAGTTCTTTCTTTGTTCAGCTTTTTGAAGAGCTACAAAACAGTTTTATTCAGTGCCTGGATCATTTTACATTCCCACCAACAGTGGATCAGGATAACACTTCTCCACAATACCTAGTGTTTTGGTTTTTTTCTTTTTTTTAGTATTGTTATTCTAATAGTAATGATGTGGTATCTCATTGTAGTTTTGATTTTCATCTTTTTAATAGCTAAAAACATTGAACATCTTCTAATGTTCGTGTTGGCCATTTGAATATCCTCTTTGGATGTGTATGTTCAAATCTTTTGCCCGTTTTTCAGTTGAGTTGTTTGTTAAGTTGTGGAGGTTTTTAAATATACTTTGGAGATTTAGAGCTTATTGGATATATGGTTCCTGATGTTTTCTCCCAGGGTGGGTTGTCTTTCTGCTTTTTTGATAAAGTCCTTTGATGAAAAAAGTATTTAATTTTTACAGGGTCCCATATACCTATTTTGTTTTTTGCTGCTTGTGCTTTTGTTGTTGTATCTGATAGCATCCTTGAAAACTGATAGCATCCTTGAAAACTAGGCCCCTCAGCCGTATCACTGTATTTTCTTCTAAGAATTTGATGGTTTTAGTTTTAATCTTTAGGTCCTTGATTCATTTTGAATTGGTATTTGTGTATGTATGGCTTGAGACACAGATCCTGATTAATTCTTCTGTGTATGGAATCCAGTTTCCCCAGCACCATTTATTGAAGAGATGCTTCCTTCCCCATTGAATGGACTTAGTGCACTTGTTGAACATCAGTTGACCATAGGTGTATTTGTTCTTACTTTTGTGATCATCTGTATCAGAAAGATTATTCGTTATTCATTAAGTATTGAGCCTCTTAAAATCTGATCACCCTGCCACCCTCCTTCCCCCAGATGGTATGGTAGGTTAAAGTGTTAAGCACGTGAGACATCCTTGAGTATTGCCCTGTTGGAGCTTAGAGTTCAATGAATTTAGAAATTGAAACGTGAATGCTTTAAGTAGAAGGGCTCCTGTAATCCATTATATTTTTATTTTATAAAATGGGAAATTGAGGCCCAAAATAAGAAAATGGCTACTTAAAATTACATTCCTATTAATGGGCTAAAAACAGTATTTCTGAGTCTTGATATAGTGATCTTCAACCTCCATTATTAATGTCTACCAAATTTAGGGATGCCTTACCTCTCTGGGCTAGACTATTATGGATATAATAAAATTTTCACATAAGGTAGAAATTTTGGAACGCTAAGAGAAAACAGCTAAAGGATTTCCCATGACTCTTTATTTTCCCTCACAAAATGCAATTCCTGTTTACCACTTAGGTATGATCTACATTGTTTTTCGTTTCCTGCCTAAAAATGATAAACTTTAAATAAGGATTTATGAACCATAAATACTTACCATGTGATAGGCTTTTTACTTTTTTATGTTAGCAGCACATGATTGTTGAGGGTAGTGTGGGGAGAAACAGTATTCTTAGTCTTTAACTGAGTTTGTAATTCCTTGGCTGTCTGCCCTGCATGGGGGAAAGGATGTGTTGGCTTATGATGAAATTTACTTCTGCCCAGTCCCAAGCCTTATAATCACACACACACACACACACACACACACGGTGGGGGAGCAAGCAAGCAAACAAGGAAGCTGTATCTAGTGCTTATTGAGCACTTAACAAGGTTGGCATTATTCTAAATGCTGTACATATATTATTTCATTTAATCCTCACAATAGCCCTATTAGACTTGGTCAGGTTAAAGTCCTCCTGTACCTGTCTCAAACATATCCTATTAAGCTTTACACTAAAGGCCATCACCTCATACATATCAATAATACTAATGATAGTAATGACGATGGCAATACTTATGATGTGATAGGCAAGGAAGTAAGGCACTAGGTGTGCTATATGTATATTAACTCTTTCTCACAACCCTTGTAGTGAAACTTGGTTTAGTATGAAAGTTGCTGGTGCAGTTTATGGCTATTTGAATGCTAGGGATAGGAAAAGGGGGATAAAAAAACAAGTACGAACAGTCCAGCTGTTTGAATTTAAGGTCATTTATAATATCTGTTGACTATGAGGAGACTTTATGGATAAGAATTAAAGGTAACCCTCTTCCCTGCTATGCACTTTTTTTTTTTTTTTAAATTGTGATTTGGTTGAAAGTTTATGGAGCAAATTCACTTTCTGTACAGCAGTTCACATCGCTATACACTTTTACAGGGGAGGTGTGGCTTGAAATTTAGAAGACTGAAAGTCATTTGTATCCCTGTGTCTTGTTCCTTATCTGCTAGCCTCTAATCCCGGTGGTTTTCAGGACAGAACATGAATTTGCAGTTAGGTTACCTCTGGGTTAAAAATGAAGTCGTCTTTAGGAGTTTGAAATGGTGCATATGTTATAACTGTCTTTTTTTAGTGTTGATTTTTTTGGGAGGTGCAATTAGTAAGTGGCTAAACTTAAAGTCTAGCTTTAGTAGTAAAATGTTATCTTTAGTAAAGAGAGGAAAGGTAAATTTTAGAGATAGTATAATAAATCATTTCATTGTGTTCTTGCTCCCCTTCTTCAAAATAGCACATGGAATATTCCATTCATTACTGCCTGAGAAAGTCATTACTTTGCAAGCTGCAGTCCTGAAATGGTTTAGTGGAAGAAATCCTTGCTTGCATTTTTTTCATGAAAAAAAAATATATTTTTTTTTTGTAGTTGATTTTTGAGTATCCAAACTATAGCAAACAAGGAGAAGCAGATTTAAATTTATATCGGAAGAACCTCTTATAGAGCATTTCATCAGATGACTCCCTGTCAGCTCATATCTTGAAAAGAGGAGGGATTATTGAAATAGCATCTGAAGCAGCAGTTAAATCTTGTGGAATAAATCCTGACATCTTCCACATGTGTTTTGTAAGATAATTTCAAGTTATCGAGATATAGATTACATAAAGAAGATTGTAGAACACGTGACACAGTCTGGTTTCTTGTATTTCAGATAGTAGAAAAATTGCTACCTCTAAGAATGGATCCTGGGGAGATCTTTTCACAGTTATAACTTTTCATCTATGGTTTTATCTCATAACTTTATTACTTTTCTCATTTTTTAATTTTTTGTTCCATTTGGTAACTTAAAGTAGTTATGCAGTAAACTACTTTATTAAAGTATTTATTGTAATGGTAGAGTAATGGATTGCCTGTGCATTGTAACCACAAAGGTAAGTTACAGTATGCTTTCTGTATTTCATTGTTTGTGTCAGAATTTGAGAGGCTTCTTGTTCATAGATATATTTTAAAGATAAGATGTAACCATTGTTGTATATTTGAAAACATATATTTGAATCCATGTGATATAATCTGAAATGTGTTTCAGATAGCTAAAAATAGTATGTTGAAGGGATATTTCTTTTCTTCAGCAGACAAAATTTATAAGCCCTTGATTATATTTTAATCTTCTAACACATATATTCTCAAAGTTCTTCTCCTCTACTTTATTTTCTGTCCTAAATATCATGCTAATTTGAAAGTATAACTCATTTTGAGACCATAGTATGGACTCTTCCATCTATTGCAAATAGAGAGGAGGAAAATAATCAAGTTCTGATTGTGTTGCCTTTGGAAAGATAATTGATTTGGATTTAAAATGATTAAACTTGTACAAACACACATTCAAGTACTTGTGTTGAAGTCTGTTTGCTCAGTGTCCTCAAAGTATAGCATACTTTCACTTAATCAAGTATTAGCTTTTTAAAATTTCTGAGCACCAGTTTGTGGGCAGTGTGATTGTGCTATTACAGATTCAGGACACTTACATTTTAAATTTATACAGTGGTTTTTAAAATATGAAGTAATTTACTGTTTTATTTTTTATTACTATACTTAATATTCCACATGATTATTAGATGAAAATTTGAGTTTTTTTATTCTGTTCAGTAATTTAAAAAAATTGTAAATTCTAAAAGCAAGCTGTTACTACTTCTGTGTAGTGAATTATTTCTTACAAGAGGAAAAGTGGGAAAATTAATGGAAATTAGTTTTGTTTGCTTGTTCCTCCCAGAGAGTTACAGTTCACCAGTAGGTTTTTTTTTTTTTTTAAATTGTGATTTGAGTGAAAGTTCATAGAGCAAATTCATTTTTCATACAATAGTTCATTTTGTTTCATGACATTGATTGCAGTCCCCATAATATAACAATTTTCTTCCCACTTCCTCCTTATACCTTTTCCCTGTGTCCTCCTTTCCTATGCATTCCAGTAGGAATTTTGATCAGATACAGATATGCTCATTATTTGGTCATATCCCCTGCTTATAAATGAATTTTATGTGTACTTCTAGGTAAACTGTCATCCTGAAATATTCTTCAAGAATATTTAAAGAGCACATAAGTCAGGAAAACAGGATTGTTTTTGTGTATTTTGTTTTCTCTGTGAGTTCTTTCAATGCTTTTCTGTAGTTGGTTCTCCCTACCTTTATCACTTCATTCTAGTTTTTATTTCCGGTTTTAGTAACATTATTTGAAATGCTCTACCTCTCTGTCTGCCTCCCCTCCTTGATTCTTTGATAGAGTTAACATATTTTGAATTTCACCCTTACTGAGCAAAAGAGCTACTCTCCCTCTCTCTCTCTCTATGTGTGTGTGTATATATATGTGTGTTTTAATTTGGATGTAATCATTATCCTAACATTTTTATAAATTTTTATTATGTAACTGTTAAAGCAAAAATAGGAAAAGATGTGGGTTGGGGATTGGGAAGCTTAAAATATTATTTGTAGTTAATTTTAAAAGAGCAAAATTAAAATAATTTGTTCTATTATTAGAAATAAACTCTTTGAATATATTTAACCAATAGCTACAGCAGAAAGAATAAAATTCTTGATTTTCTTTGCAACTAAAGCACTACATGCTCCCCATGTTTTCTTTCTTTTCAGTCTTTAGAAGGCTTTATGGTTTTTTATATATGTTTTTAAAGTCTAACAATACAATTGATGTAATTCTATCATGTTAATACTAAAACACCTTACAAAGTGAAAAACTTTCATCATCCGCCTCCCCACTCTCCTACTTGTGTAGGCACAGTGAGTTAGGTAGGCATGTTGCATCACTGCTACCATGGATACCCTTAAGAACAGGCATGTGGGTTGAGCTAAAGCAATGATTAGTTTTCTGAGCTTTTTTTCCTCCTGTAACTATATGTTCTTCACAATGAAGACTTTTGAAACATTTGCAATTAATAGATTGTGAGATGTGGTGACTAAAAACATCACTGCTTTATTTATTTATTTTTAAATTGTGATTTGGGTTAAAGTTTACAGAGGAAATTCATTTTCCATACAGCAGTTCATACACATTTTGTTTCATGACACTGACTGCAATCCCCACAGTGTAACAGATCTCTTCCCACTTCCTCCCTATAGTTATCTCTTTCTTATCCATTCCTGTCCCTGAGCTATTGCCTTGTGAGAATCTGCCCTTCTGTTCTCCTGTGGTTGCTCTTTCTAAGGAGTGTATCTACCTGGTATAAATGTTCACCGTATATGCCTGTCTATTGTTATGTCTAGAAGCCACAGGAGTGAGTTCAGTTGCAGGCCTGAAGGGTGACTAGGGGCCGTAGTCTTAGGGGTTTCATCAGTCTCATGTCAACAAGTAAGCCTGATCTTCTTTATGGTTTTGAGTTTTGTTCCACATTTTTCTCCCACTCTATCCAGGATCTCCTGCACTGATCCCTTTTCACGTATTGACAGTGGTAAACATGACTGCTTTTGAACTGCCAAATCTTGGCCTCATTTACAGTAGTATCAGTACCCTTTCCTCTGCATTCCTTTTTTGGATTACTATGTTTTAAACACAAATATAATGTGTTTTGTTTCTTAGTAAAAATGGAAATATGTCTCGTCTTTGCATTTTTAAAAATATTATTATGAATGTATATGTTTTGCAAGGGAGAAGTTTCTAGTGAGCATTTCCATCATAGCATTATTTCTTATTATTGTTAGTATCTTTACATATATTTTTTAATGTTGTTTAATTAGCTTGAGTACAATAATTTTGTGTTTTTCCACACTTTGTCTTTCTAAGAAATATTTATTTTTGTGTTTGTAAATTTTTGTGTTCTTACTCTTGTAAATTGTTACCCTACCGAGAGGGACCAGGTCTTCGGGAGCAAGGTAAGCACAGGCGTAGCACAGAGTAGCAGGCCGGA
>NW_006922290.1:282905-291318 GCF_000298275.1 Orycteropus afer afer
TGACGCGGGATCGGGCAGTGTTTCGTTCTGCTGTGCATGGGGTCGCTATGAGTCGGAAACGACTCGACGGCACTTAACAACAACAACAACAACAACTCTTGTAAATATATATGTGAGTTGGGTGGAGTTAATATTATCAGGAGACCAGGCAGAGAAGTGTGGTTTTATCTGACTTGTTAGCGCAATAGGAAAATTAACTCTGAGCCTACAAAGTTTACAAAAATTTTTTGGGAATATGTTATATAACATATGTTTTCTTATGTTAGCAGTAACGCAGTATGTATAAACTGCAGAGAAAAACATTCGTTTTCTTAAGCATGGAGAATTCTCACCTGTCTAGTACTTCCAAGAGAGTAGAAAAACTTTAGTACCAGGGTTTTTTGTAGTAAGATGATGTCTTTCAACATCTTTCGTTATATTGCTTGTTGATCTGATCAAGTAGAAAAGGGCCATTAACAGAAGTTTAGGTGAAATTACTTAAAAAAACAAATTGGGAATGGTAGATGCTTTCTTTTCATTTTTCTACCTAGTGTGCTTTTGATGACACATAGAAAAGAGAAAAGGAATTTTCCTCTTTCAGTGGATTCTCTTACACACTTAGTGCTGGTTACTATTACTTTTATTTGCCCAAACTTGGAGGTCATGTTAAATGCTATCAGGGCAGTGTTTCAGTGTTTGAAGTATGGGCAGCCCTGACAGTCTCTTCCAATTAAGGAATTGGTAATACATATATATTAGGAGCTGAAGACCAGGTTTTTGTAATAAGGTCTTTTTTTCCTCTTGTATTGTGTTTGTTTCTGCTTTGAGATCTTTATACAAAATGGTTTCCTCTGTTTGCTAGCCCTTACCACAAAATCTTATTAACCTTTCAAATTCCAGCTTATTGATTGCTTCACCAGGGAAGCCTTCCTTGATTCCCAAGATTAAATTAGTTCCCTCTGTGTATATCTTAAGTAATACTTTCTCTATACTCTAACACACAGTGTATCATATGTCTGTGTGATTGTTTATTAATGTGTGTTTGCCTCACTGGACCGTAAGCTTTACAAAAGTAAGACTTTTTTTTTTTTTTTTAAATTGTGATTTGGGTGAAAGTTTACAGAGCAAATTCACTTTCCATACACTTTATCTCATGACATTGATATGACATCTCATGACAATTTACCACAATGCAACAGTTCCCCACCCACTTCCTCCCTATAGTTACCTCTTCCCTGTATCCGCCCCTCCATGCACTCCTGCCCCCTTAGCCATTTTCCTGTGCATAAACAGCCCTTCTATTCTCCCATGATTGTTCTCTCCAAGGAGTGTATCTTCCTAGTGTAAATGTTCACCTCATATGCCTGTCTTTTGTTTGGCTGAAGGCCACAGGTGTGGGTTCAATTCCGGACATGAGCCACCAGGCTCTCTCAGACCAGCAAACCTGATCCCTTTTTTTTTTTTTCCCTCCCAAATTATTTTGAGTTTTGTTCCACATTGTTCTCCCACTCTACCCAGGATCTTCTACGTAGATTCCCCCTCCAAATGGTTGACAGTAGTAGCCAGGCACCATCTAGTTTGTATGGTCTCATAGTCGTATAGGCTGAGGATTGCATGGTGTACCAGTTGCTAGGACTGACTATTTCCATGAATCTTTGGTTTTCTTCATTCTTCTTTGCTCTGGACAAGGAGAGACCCTTCGCTGCATATAGATGGCTGCTTGCAAGCTTTTAAGATCCCAGTTGCTACTTGCCAAAGTAGGAGGTAGAACAATGTTTTGCGTAGTATGTTATGCCAATTGAGCTTGATGTCCCCTGCAAATGGTCCCGAGTCCATGGGTTCAACTACTCGCTCCCTCTGGGTAGCTGGCTGTGACCAAGAAGTGACTACAATCTTGTCCCTTGTCAGCTCTACTATTCACATGGGAATTCTTACAGAACATACAAATACATGAAAGTAAGATTATTTTTATTCTATGCTTTCTCTAATGCCTGACCAAAAACTCAAAACACAAACTCACTGCCATTAAGTCAATTCCCACTCATAGAGACTCCCTTTGGGTTTCTGAGGGGGTAAATCTTTATGGAAATAGATTGCTCAGTCTTCCTTCTGCAGAGTGGCTGGTGAGTTTTAACTACCAACCTTCTCATTAGCAATCAAATGCCTTAGACACTAGTATCTGGTATATAGTAGGTATTCAGTAAATCCTTGTTGGTTAAATGAAGCTTTGGCACAGATGATTCAAACTTGTGGAGTTTTTAAAAAGGAAAAAGAATATTTTCCTTTGTAATACATTTTAATTTCCATTTTGAATCTAAAATTGAAAATATTGAGAAAGTCATTAATATTTATCTTGCTGTATTTATAATTAATGCACAAGGATCCAGAAAGTGGCTTGTTTTCCACCTATTTCTTGAAATACATGGAATATATCATTATGGCTGACAGTTGTCTCAAAAAAAAAAAAACAAACAAAACCCAAATTCATTGCCATCAAGTCGATTTGCACTCATAGCGACCCCCATTAGATTTCCAAGGTGGTAAATCTTTACGGAAGTAGATACTAGTCCTTTGAATGTTTGAATTGCTGACTGTGATTATGTATAAAACCAAAAAAACAAATTTAGTGCCGTCAAGTCAGTTCCAACTCATGGTGACCCGCATTGGGTTTCTGAGGCAGTAAATCTTTACAGAAGTAGATTGCCCCAACTTCCTTCCACGGAGCAGCTGGTAGGATTGAACCCCCAACTTCCTGGTTAGTAGTCATATGCCTTAGGCCCAGCGCCACCAGAGCTCCTTGTGATTATGTATATAAAGCATATATTTGCTGCTTGTTTAATTTACCCTGCCCGCCAATAGGAAACCATTTATATTTGTTTCTGTAATCTTTCCTGAGTGCTGCATATAGTTAATGTTCTTGGTTGCTAACTGAAAGGTTAGAGGTTTGAGTCTACCAGGAGGCATCTCAAGAGAGTCGTGGTGATCTTCTGAAAAATCAGCCATGAGTCAAGAGTGAACCAGATGGTATCTGGTGCAGGTATTATCTTTCCAGTGTTTATGTAAAAATAAGTAAATAAAAATATTTTATTTCCCTCTTGTGTTACAACAGGCAGTGTATTTTATATGTGTACACTTTCCCGCTTTGCACCCCAAGTCTTTTACTCATTGCTATTTTCACTTAAAATATCCTGAAGATTTTTCTAGTACATAGACTTTTCTTCATTCATTTTTATAGAAATAGGATACTCCTTTCTATGGATGTACCATAGTTTATTTAACAAAAGGTAGACTTTTTAATAAATGACCTGGAACAGCTGGTTTCAATTGCAACCATATGGAAGTTGGATCTGTACACTGTATATCAGGAAATTTCTAAATATATAAATGTACTTTTTCTGGACACTGAGGTTATTTCTGATCATCTACTATTGTACACAACCTCAATAAATAATTTTGTATGTCATATTTTCCTTGTGCAGGTATATATATATGATCTATTCTTAGAAGTGAGATTGCTTAGTTCAGAGAGTAAATGCATGTATAATTTTGGTAGTTATTGCCAGATTCCCCTGCATAGGATTTGTGCCATTTTTTAATTCCCTCCAGCAGTGTATGAGAATGAATGAGTATTTTCCTTGCAGCTTTGACAACAGAATGTTTCCTAGTTTTTTTTTTTTAATTTTTAACAGCTTGATGGGTGAGAAATGGTGTGTAAGTGTAGTTCTAATTTTTATTTCTCTTACATGTTTAAGCAAAATTAATAGTTAATGTTTTTTCTGTGTAATTTTTGATCTTCTTCTTTTTTTAGGAGTTCTTTATATACCAGGAAAATGAACGCTTTTTCTGTGACATGAGTTGTATTTACTGTTCTCTACTTGTCATTTGCCTTTGTTCCAGGTGTTATTAGTTCCCTTCCCTTGTTGTGAGCAACTACTAGTCTTTGCCATGGCTGAGAGATTACAGTAGGGTAGGCAGGGCTTGGAAGAAAAATGAGATCGTTTTTATTTAATGTATTTTAAAAATCCATATGCATCATTGAATGTTCTTCTGTAGCATTTAAAATGACTCCATTGTTTGGGTGTTCTGTATTTAGTCAATCAACATTTGAATTACTTTAATTTTTTTTCTCTGAATATGCTTCAAGCTTCATTTATGAGCATAACTCATATCTTTAGATAAAAAATTTCTACTATAAAATATATGAACATTTTTTGTGAGTGATCAGCATGGTGGCATTGAGGAAGAGGAAAACACAGGTACATGGGAGGTCCAGACAACAAAGACGAACCCTTTTGCACATACAGTACTGCGCTGTCAGTGAAGGCAAACATGGATATATGGGTGGATAGATGGGTGGACAGGCTGAACTATTAGGTATGTCTAGGAAGTGGGAAGTGTACCCAAGACCATGTATAGGGTTGACAGACAGTGGTCCTATAAGTGTATTTGTATGATCTGAATTCACAGATGTATAGTAGCGCTGACAAGGGACAAGGTTGTAATCACTTCTTGGTCACAGCCAGCTACCCAGAGGGACTGAGTAGTTGAACCTGTGGGCTTGGGATCGTAGTCACAGGGGACATCAAGCTCAATTGGCATAACATACTACACAAAACATTGTTCCACCTCCTGCTTTGGCGAGTAGCGACTGGGATCTTAAAAGCTTGCAAGCAGCCATCTAGATGTAGCAATGGGTCTCTTCTTGTCCAGAGCAAAGAAGAATGAAGAAAACCAAAGATTCATGGAAAGAATTAGTCCTAGGGACTGGTACACCATGCGATCCGCAGCCTACACAACTGTGAGACTAGAAGAACTAGACGGTGCCCAGCTACCACTGTTAGCCACTTGGAGGGGGATCTATGTAGGAGATCCTGGATAGAGAGGGAGAACAATATGGAACAAAACTCAAAATCATTTGGAAAAAAAGAAAGGGGAACCAGGTTTGCTGGTCTGATAGAGCCTGGTGGAACCACTGAGACTATGGTCCCTAGCTGCCCTTCAGGTCTGGAATTGAACCCACACTGTGGCTTCCAGCCAAACAAAAGACAGGCATATTGGCCGAACATCTACCCGAGGTAGAGAGATACACTCCTTGGAGAGGACAATTATGGGAGAAAGAAGGGCTATTTATGCACAGGGAGATAGCTCAGGGGGCAGGAGTACATGGAGGAATGGACATAGAGAAGAAGTAACTATCGGGAGGAAGTGGAAAGAGAGCTGTTGCATTGTGGTAAATTGTAGTCAATATCATGAGACAAAGTGTATGTGAACTGCTGTATGAAAAGTGAATTTGCTCTCTAAATTTTCAACCAAATCACAATTAAAAAATAAAAAGATACAAACATTTTTAGTGTTTTGGTAAATACTGCCAAAATTTCCCAATTTAATCATCTTCAGGCCATTTTCTCATTTAAAACACCTTATTTTATAGCAAATACATTTTCTCTAAATTGTTCCTCTGTTTACATCTAGAAAGGCTCATTAAAGTTCATAATCTCAGCCATATTGACTGGGTTTCTTTTACTGCCAGACTCTGTTGTCTTGCTTCTTGATTATTTCACCTTTTTGTTAGTTTTTAATATCCAGCCAGTGTTTACCTTGGTCTTGACCTTATTTAGGACCTACTGTATTGGTACATATTGGATAGTAGAGGCTGTTGTCATGTACCACTCTATTTCTGCTCATCCTTTCACAATCAGACTCTCCAAATGAATAAGGATAACTAGGACTTAGTTTTTCTTTTTTTGTCATTCTCTCACTTTTTAAAATTCCTTGTAGTCTGGTTTCTGCAGCTATCACTTGTCTGAAGCTATATTCTCTAATGCCAGTTAGTATGGGTAGCAAAAAATAAAGGATAATAATTAAGAGCTCAGGCTCTGGACACTGTTGAGGTTCCAATCCCAATGCTAGAGTCTTGAACAAGTCACTTATTCCCTCTGGGTTTCACATTCTTATCTGTAAACGTGGGGAAAATAATGATGTCTACTTTTCAGAGTCATTAGAGATTGATTGGGGTAATTCTTGTTAAGTGTGTAGAAACAGTGCCTGGTACATAGTAAGACCTTAATAATTACTAGCACATCTTTTAAATATTTTTTATTAAATATTAATAAAATATATAGTCTCCTGGCTGGACAGAACAGTCTTTTTGAATCATCATCTTATCTTTGACATTGGTGGTTTTCCCTCTTTTGTAATTCTTACTCCTTGCTCTTCATGATGATACAGCCTGCTGGTTCTCTTACTTTATTGGATGGTTTGTTTAGATGCTGCTGTATCATTTATGCAAGAGGGAAATTAGAATAAATGGTATAGGAAAGAGGATGAGATTTAAGGACTCTTCTACCCATGTCTGCTTCTGCTTTATCTGTCTTTTCTTTTAGCTGCTTGTATTTTGGATTTAAGAGCATGGTCTTCTGAGTTTTGATTTCCCTAGCTCTCTGAATCTCTGGTTTATAAAAGATCATGAGTGAAGTATGATACTTCTGTTGGTGATTTGCGTCTGACTGGGAAGAGATATTTGTGATTCCAGTGGGTACTCAACAAATATTTTTCTTAACTGAATAGCTAATATGATGGTAGGTAACACACCAGTCACCAGAGAAATGTTGAATCATTTTGGTTTATCAGTTTGGGAATTAATACAAAATGTATCTCTCGCTTGGGTGATTCAGCTTGTCTTTTATTCTTTTATTTAAATGTTCATATTTATGTATGTGAGAGGAATTTTACTGTGCAAGATTGTATTAAAATTGTATGTTAGCCAGCAACTCTGAAAGAAATGTGAGACCTTTTAACAGAAAGTCCTCAGTGTAGAGATTTCAGATTTTTTTTTTTACTTTTTAAAGTTAAAATTTAATGTTGAATAGAAATGCTGCCCTCTAGTGTTGACAATTACTTAAGTACCCTAAACTTAAAAAACCAAACTCACCGCCAATCGAGTCAATTCCGACCCATAGCAACCCCCATTGGATTTCCAAGGCTGTAAATCTTTATGGAAGCAGATTGCCTCATCTTTCTTCCATGGAGTGGCTGGTGGATTTGAACCACTGACCTTTTGGTTAGCAGCCAAAAGTCTTAATCATTATACCACCAGAGCTCTTTACATACTTAAATACTGTTGTTGTTGTTGTTATGTGCCGTCGAGTCAGTCCCGACTCATAGCGACCCCTCCTTGGGTTTCCGAGGCAGCATCACTACGGAAGTAGGATTGCCCAACCTTCCTTCCGAGGAGTGGCTGGTGGGTTTTGAACCGCCAGCCTTCTGGTTAGCAGTCAAGTGCTTTAGCCACTATGCTACCAGAGCTCCTACTTAAATACTAGTTTCATCCAAAAATGGTCATTGTTACCATTTTGGCTTTTGGGACAACTTGCATCCTAGAACAGACTTCAGTATTAGCTTCTCATTTCACATGGTAAGCTTTAAGTAGTTGCTAGTTTGATCTCATGATGCATGACTCAAAGTTGTATTGATAATTCATAAGCAAACTAAAAATTAGTTCTGTAGGTCAAAATATTCTTTCTAAAATGATCATTGTTTTGTATTATTTAATGTATATGTGTTAAATAGGGATGTGAGATATTTGTGTGTTTACTATAAGGGTACAGTGTTTAAAAAATGATGATGGACAAATTATTTAACCTCTGGATTTCATATTTTTCATTGTAAATTTAAATTAAAATGTTGTTTTTAAGATTCTTTCCAACTTTGTTTTGTTAATTGCCTATAGCATATAAGGCACTGTACTGTATATGAGATAGACAGTGGGGAGACAAAGATTGGTGTAAGATCAGGAGTTGGCAAACTGTGGCCTGTGGGCCAAATCTGGCCACATTTACTTATTCATTACTTATTGTCCATGACTGCTTTCATGCTATGGTGGCAGAGTTGAATAGTGACAGAGATTGAATGACCTGCAAAGTCAAAAAATACTTACTACATTTTCTAGAAAAAAAAAATGTGCTGATCTTGCCTAGACGAACTTCTGATCTAGTGCAGAAGACAAATACCTAAAAAGATAATTTTAAGTGGATAAGTGTTTTTAAAGGACACAGACAAACTGCCAGGAGTAGTTCAAATAGAGCTAGTGTACAATTAAGGAAAATATGCTTTCTTCATCAGCACCATTCTCCTAGTTCAGTAATGTACTAACATCTTCCAGTAATTCCTGGTGATTCCTGTTTATTGTCAATTATCAGACATCCTGATTCACAGTCTGGTTATTGTCATAGTTATTGTTACTTAGATTTGTGCGTTGAGTTTCATTTTATAACTATTCAACTCAGTGACTTTGTATATCTGTGTAATCACTAGCAACATCAAGATATAAAACATTTCCAGTACCCCAGAGGACTCCCTTTTGTGTCTTTGTAGGCTGTAAATACTGCTTCCATGGGAGAAAGAACTAACAATCTTCCCCTGTTAAGATTACAGC
>NW_006922290.1:291615-299069 GCF_000298275.1 Orycteropus afer afer
AATTTGTATATTCTACTACTGTTGGAATTTAGGTTGTTTCCAGTTTTTGGCTATTATGATGAGTAAAGCTGGTTATTCATTGAACATTTTTGTACAGATCTTTTTGTAAACATGTGCGCTAATTTCTCTTGGATTTTTGATTTATCTTGTAGAGTGCGCAAAAGAAAATTTTTGTTTTGTGTAGGACAAGGTGGAAGAGAGGAATTTTCACCTGCTTTATAAGTTTGCCTAGTCCCTTGCTCCTTTACTTCACCAATGTACATTTTTTTCATAAACCTTATAAGTAATGCAGCCAAACTTTTAAAATTTTTGGTGTCATTTCCAGTTGGTGTTGGGTGCCCAGAGGGCTTTCTTAAGAATTCTGAAAGCAGGTGCAAGGAAAGAGTGTTGTAGTGTGCTGTCGAGTCAATTCCAACTTATAGTCACCCTGCATATAACAGAATGAAACACTGCCCGAGTCCTGTGCCATTTTCACAATCGTTATGTTTGAGTCCTTTGTTGCAGCCACTGTGTCAATCCATCTTGTTGAGCGTCTTCCCCTTTTTAGCTGACCCTCCACTTTACCAAGCACAGTACCCTTCTCCAGGGGATGGTCCCTTTGACAACATGACCAAAGGAGGTGAGACGAAGTCTGGACATTGTTGCTTTCAAGGAGCATTCTGGCTGCACTTCTTCCAGGACAGATTTGTTCATTCGTTTGGCAGTCCATGGTACATTCGATATTCTTGGCCAACACCATAATGCAAAGGCATCAATTCTTCTTGGGTCTTCCTTATTCATTGTCCAGCTTTCACATGGATATGAGGTTATGCAAAGACAATGGCATGGGTCAGGTGCACCTTAGTCTTTAAAGTGACATCTTTGCTTTTTAACACTTTAGTCTTTTGCACCAGATTAGTCCAGTGCCATATGTCGTCTGATTTCTTGACTGCTGCTTCCATGGGTGTTGATTGTGGATCCAAGTAAAATGAAGTCCTTGACTACTTCAGTCTTTCCTCTGTTTATTGTGATCCTGCTTACTGGTTCAATTGTGAGGATTTTTGATATCTTCATGTTGAGATGTAATCCATACTGAAGACTGTGGTCTTTGATCTTCATCAGTAAGTGCCTCAAATCCTCTTCACTCTCAGCAAGAAAGTCTGTGTTCTGCATGTCGCAGGTTGTTAATGAGTCTTTCTCTAATCCTGATGCTGCATTCTTCTTCATACAGTCTAGCTTCTTGGATTACTTGCTCAGCATACAGATTGAATAAGTGTGGTTAAAGGATACAACCTTGACACACACTTTTCCTCGTTTTAGACCATTCAGTATCTCCTTGTTCTCTTCAAACAGACTGCCTCTTGGTCTGTGTACAGGTTCTCCACATGAACATAATTAAGTGTTCTGAAATGCCTGTTCTTTACATTGTTATCCATAATTAGTTATGATCCACACAGTCAAATGCCTTTACATCGTCAGTACAACCCAGGTAAATATCTTTCTGGTATTCTATGCTTTCAGCCAAGGTCCATCTGACATCAGCAATGTGATATCCCCCATTCCATGCCTTCTTCAGAAACTGGCCTGAATTTCTGGCAGATCACTATTGATGTACTGCTGTAACCATTTTTGAATTAGCTTCAGCAAAACTTCACTTGTGTGTGATATTATTGATAATTGTTTGATAATTTTTTCATTCTTTTGTATAACTTTTCTTTGGAATTGGCACAAATATCAATCTCTTCCAGTCAGTTGGCCAAGTAGCTGTCTTAGAAATTTCTCAACATAGACGAGTGAGCATTTCCAACTTTGCATCCATTTGTTGAAAGATCTCAATGAATATTTTGTCAATTCCTAGAGCCTTGTTTTTTTGCTAAGGTCTTCAGTGCACCTTGGACTTCTTCCTTCAGTACTATTGGTTCTTGATGATGTGCTAGCCCCTGAAATGGCTGAACATCAATCAGTTCTTTTTGGTACAGTGGTTCTGAAAGCTTTACTCCATCTACATCAGTAAGGCCTACTCTACTTTGAGGAGGCAGCTCTTCACCAGTCGTATTTTGAGTGCCTTCCAACCTGAGGCATTCATCTCCCAGCCCTGTATTAGACAGGGTTCCATTGTTACTCATAAGCTTTTCATTGGCTAGTTGTTTCAGAAGTAGATCAGGAAGTTCTCCTTCCTAGTCTGTCTTAGTCTAGAAGCTCCCCTAAAGATTGTCTACTATGGGTGACTGCGGTGTAGTGAGTTGCATGCTATGGCTTTTCTAGCCATAGTCTTTGTAATTCCCACCAGATTACTGGGTGGGGCCCTGCAAATGTGTGTCATCTTGGCTGGGCAGCTGGTAGTAGTTATTTCCTATAATGAGACTGGCAATTAACTCCATGATTGAATTTACCCTGAGCAATTGAGTAGCTACTCTTGACTGTTAAAGTCATCCACCTGGGGTATTTCTGTGGGAGCAGCATGAAGTAATCTTCTGGGAAAGTTCACTCTTTCAGATGTGTAGAACTCTGATGTTGGGATTGATTAGTTTTGCCACTGTGCCAGCCTTAAAATGAGCCCTCCTAGACGCAGAGGAGGGGAATCTCACTGCTGGCTGAGAGAGATGCCTGGCTGAGAGAGATGGCCACGCTGAGAGAGGCGCCCGGCAGTGGAACCAAGAGGCACGAGACAGAGCAGCAGGCTACCTTGGCCCACAGAAGCAGAGGCCACGCCAAGCGGCCAAGGGCCAGAGGGGTGTGGCTAAGGACACAGCAGAGGGGAGACTGTCCTGATTTAAGAACTGTATCCTAAGTGTGTTCCTGAACTTGAATTGTAGCCTGTTGCTTTCCTAATAAACCCCGTAAACTTTGAGTTCTGTGTGGCCACTGTAGCAAATTATCAAACCCAGCAGAGAGGTAGTGGGTGCCGTGAGAGGGACGGTTGTTTCAAGGTTGGTAAGAGGGCTGGAGGGTGGCAGCATGTCTGGCCTCATAAGAACACAGGCCTTGGGATGCTGATGGTGATTCTGTCTTCTTCTTGTGTAGTTAAAGGAGATCAGAAGCTGCCACCTCACTGCCCCTTTAGCAGTCACCCTGGTGGTATTTGAAATACTGATGGCATTACTTCCAGCATCACAGCAACATGCAAGCCACCACAGTATGGCAAAAAGACAGATATGTGGTAGGATTTATGTGTCCATTCTTTCCCAAATACCATACAATCTTGATTAATGTGGCTATGTAATAGGTTTGGAAATTAAGTAGACTGATTCCTCTTACTTTATTCTTCCTTACAAAAATTGTTTTAGTATTCTAGTTCCTTTGCTTTTACAAATTAATTTTAGAATAATCTTGTCTGTGTCTGTAAAAATCTTGGTAGAATTTTGATAGTATTTTAACTGTGTTAAACCTGAATATCAATTAGGGGGAAAATTAGCATCTTTACTATGTTGTGTTTTCTAATCCATGAATACAGAATGGCTTCTCCATTTACTTAACTCTTTATTTAATCATCATTGTGTAGTTTTAAAGTGTACAAGTTCTATACATTTTTGTTAGATGTGCACATAAGTATGTCATTTATTTTTTTGGCAACTTAAATGGTATTGCATTTTTCATCTCATTGTCCACATACTCATAACTAGTATATAGAAATATAATAGATTTTTTGTATCCTGTGACCTTACCGAACTTATTAGTTCTAGGAGTTTCTTTGCTAGATTTCTTTGTAAGTATCTGTGACATTTTTAAATGGATAATCATGCCACCCGGAAATTGGGACAGTTTTATTTCTTCTTTTCTGATCTTACATTTTTATTTCCTTTTCTTATCTTACTGTGCTGACTAGAACTTCCAGTACTAAATGGAGTAAGAGTGATGAGAACAGACATTCATGTCTGTTTCCAATTTTAGGGAAAAGTATTAAGTATAAATAGTCATTTTTTTATCTTGAAACTGTAAGTGTTTTGTAGATGCTTGTTGTCAAGTTGAGAAAGTTTCTATCCCTCTTTTCTGAGAGTTTTTATCATGAGTGGTGGTCAATTTTGTCAAATGCTTTTTCTGTATCAGCTGATTTGATCATGTGATTTCTCTTCTTTAGTTTGCTAACATGGTGGATTATATTGCTGTTTTTTGAATACTGAACCAGCCTTACATCCTTGGAATAAACCCCACTAGGTCATGATGTAGAACTCTTTTTTGTCTATTGCGGAATTCTATTTGCTCATACTGTGTTAAGGATTTTTGTATCTGTATTCATGTGGGGTGTTGGTCTGTGGTTTCCTTTACTGGTATCATGTCTGATTTTATCAGGATAATGCTAGCTTCATAAAATGAATTGGGAAATGTTCCATTCTGTTTTGTGGAAACTTTTATATAGAATTTGTTTTGATTCTTTAAAAATTCTTTGATGGAATTCTTCAGAGAAACCATTTGGACCTGGAGATGTTTTGGCAGTTTTTAAATTATAAATTTAATTTCCTCAATAGTTAGAGGCTTATTCAAATTATGTATTTCGTACTGGGTTAGTTGTGATCATTTATGTATTTCTAGAAAGTTGTACATTTTGCCTTAAGTTGTCAAATGTATGTGTGTAAAGAAAGGTGTTTGTAGTATCATTCCCTTATTATCCTTTTGATATCTGCAAGGTCTGTAATTATAATTTCTTCATTACTGATATTGGTAATTCCTGTCTTCTCTCTTCTTTTGTTAGTCTTGCTAGAAAGATGTCAATTTCATTGATCATTTCAAAGACTCTTTAATTGTTTCTTTCACTGAATTTTCCTTGTTTTTGTCTTCAATTTTATTGATTTCTGCTTTTAACTTTTCTTCTGCTTGCTTTGGGTTTATTTTGTTCTTTTTCTGGAGTCTTGAGGTAGGACTTTACCTTAGATTATTGACATGAGACTTTTCCTCTTTTCTCATGTATGTATTCAGTGCTATAAACTCCCTTCAGCACTACTGTCACTGTGTCCTACATGTTTTGATATGTTGTATTTTCATTTTTATTTAGTTCAGGTTTCCTATTTTTGAAACTTCCCCCTTGACTCATGGATTGTTTGGAAGTATGTTGTTTAGTTTTTAAGTGTTTGGTGATTTTCCCTGTTACCTTTCTGTTACTGATTTCTAGTTAGATGCCATTGTGATTGGAGAACACACATTCTGTTGTATGAAGCCAATTCTTTTAAATTTGTGAGGTTTGTTTTATGGCCCAAGATGTGGTGTGTCTTGGTACAAGTTAGTACAACACTTCTCTCAAGTTGTCTTACTTGCCTGGCAAAACTCTGTTGTTATTAGGTGTTGTGGAGTAGATTTTGACTCAGTGATAGGTGACAGAGTAGAACTGCTCATGGGGTTTTCTATGCTGCCCCATAGGATTTCCTAGGCTGTTCCACAGGGTCTTCTAGGTTGCATTCTTGTTGAAAGCAAATTACCAAGGAGCCGCTTAAGTGAGTTCAAACCACAGCAGCCAAGCACTTAACTATTGTGCCACAGGACTCCTTTGGTAAAACCGAGGCTAGCCCTAAATGAATTTAAGCATTTATTTATCTTTTATGCCTTTGACTAAAAGGCTGGAGAAAATTACAAAATTGGTTGTGCTTTATATTCGTGAGCTTAGTTCTCATAGTCTGTCAGCCTTGGGCTGGACTCCTACCCTGTTTCTCACATAAGCACTCCACTATGTTCAGTGATTACTCTTTCATGCATTCTTTTCCCTCATATCTCTTTATAGTCTCTCTTTAGTTGAAGAGCTTGCCTCATATCCAATTAAGAAAATGAAAGTTATCAGATGGAAACTCGTATTCCACCACTGAATCCAAAATGCTGCTGGCATCCTCATCCATCTTTTCCTTCTGCCCTCTCTTCTGTGTAAGGGATCTCATTTCTTTTGTTATTAATTCTTCATCTTACTGTACTTTTTCTATTAGCATATAGACACACTCTATCTTTTCCCAACTTGGGAAATTCTTTCTCGAATACACATCTGTCCATTTTTATTTCCCTGCTCCCCTTTATGATTAGATTTCTCTAGTTATCTCCACAAGTTATCTCTACTTTTTTAACCTCACATTTATTCTTCAACTCACTACAGTTTATTTCCATCACTGCATTGATTTTGTTAAGATTACCAGTGGTTTTTATGTTATCAAATCTGATGGGTACTTTTCTCTTCTATTCTTCAACCTTTTAATACCATTTGCTACACCTGACCACTCTGTTTCTCTTGCAGTATGCTTCCGCTCTTGGTTTCTGTGATAACACTACTTTGGCTTTCTATCTTGCTGTTTCACCAGTGTCTGGAAGTTTTCTTCTACCTTACCTATAATTTGGTCTATCTTGGTTTATGACCTGGTTCTTTTTCTGTTCTTTAGCTCAGGGTGATGATGTTTATTCCCTTGGCTTTAACTGTTACCTACATATTGATAACTACCAAATTTATATCTTTTCTAGATTTGATAATCAATGTCTTACTTGGTATCGAAAAGGCATTTGAAATTTAAAATGTATCTGAAGTAGAACTTTTAATTTCCCTAAACCTGTCCCTTTCCAATTTCTTTCATCTAAATCTGTTTCTCAAGCTAGAAACCTAGGAGTCATCCTTGTTTGCTTTCTTTCACTTCTACATCTACTTCCACTGGACCTTTAGAATATATACTTAGTCCATCATCTTCTTCATAACACCACTGTTAGCACCTAACCATCAAGAGACCTAATGATTTCTCAGTTTCCCCTGTGGTATATGTTACCCATTCTCCACATAAGCCAGAGCAAGGGAAAAAAAAAGATGGTAGATTCTTATCTTTCCCTTGATTAAAATGCTCTGATTGGCTCCTAATTCCAGTTAGAATAAAACCCAAATTTATGCTTAGTCTGGTGTACTAGATCCTACATGAGCTAGACCTTGGCTGCTTCTCTGACTTAAGTCACTCTGCTCCTAGTTGACTGTGCTTTAACTACATTAACCTTCTTTCAGAACCTAGAATTCCATTGTATTTGGACCAGAAAAGGAGCTCTGGTGGTGCAGAGGTTAAAGCATTTGGCTGATAACCAGAAAGATGGGTGGTTTGAACCCACCAGCCGCTCTGTGGGAGAAAGATGAGATAGTCTGCTCCCATAAAGATTTACAACATTGGAAACCCTATGAGGTACTTCAGCTCTACTCTGAAGGGTTCCTGTGAGTCAGAATCGATTCAGATGGCAGTGGGTTTGGTTTGGTTGTGGAGCAGGTAATCCTGCCTGAAAGCCCTTCCTGCTTTTTACACAACCACCTTCTTCTACTCGTTTAGGTCTCAGCCTAAATAATACCTCCTCAAAGAGGCCTTCTCTAAGTAAGATATTCCCTGTTCTTGACAGCATCCTATTTGTTTTCTTTTAAAATACTTACCATTCTTTGTGATTCTTTGCTTAATTAATTTATTTTTTTTTAAATTTTATTTTGATTTGGGTGAAGATTTACAGAGTAAATTCACTTTTCATACAGCAGTTCACATATACTT
>NW_006922290.1:304759-305325 GCF_000298275.1 Orycteropus afer afer
TGTATGTGTATGTACCATAGTTTGGTCATCCACTCTTCCGCCGATGGGCATGTAGGTTGTTTTCATCTTTTTGCTATTGTAAATAGTACTGTGATGAACATGAACGTGCACGTATCTGTTCCTATCCTGGCTCTCACCTCCCTAGCATATATACCTAGTAATGGGATTGCTGGGTTAAATGGTATCTCCAATTCCAACTTTTTAAGGAATCACCATATTGCTTCCACAGTGATTGTGTCACTTCACAGTCACACAAGCAGTGTATGAGAGTCCCAACCTCTCCACATCCCCATCAATATTTGTTATTTTCTGTCTCTTTGAACCTTGCCATCAGTGCCGGGGTGAGAGGGTATAGCTCGTTGTTTTGATTTACATCTCTCTGATGGCCAATGATTGTGAGCTTCTTTTTATGTGTTAGCTGATCACCTGAATATCCTCCTTGGTGAAGTGTCTATTCATGTCTTCTGCCCATTTTTCAATTGGATTGTTAATTCCTTTGGTGTTGAGGCGGTGGAGTTTTCCATCAGTCTTAGAGATAAGGCCCTTGCCAGATATGTAATTATCAG
>NW_006922290.1:307227-318663 GCF_000298275.1 Orycteropus afer afer
GGTCTCGTCAGAGTAGCTGACAGTCTGCATTTCCTACTGTCTCTGTACTCACTGTTTTCATTCAGGTTTTTCTACTAGTTGGTGCCTAATACACTTCTGTGTAGTTCCTTTCAAAGCTCAGGGTTCCAGGATTATCTTCTGTATCTCTGTCAATTGGTTTTTCTTTTCTTTGTTGAAGAGGGTCTGTGTCGTTTGTCTGCCTTTTCCTCCATCTTACTGGAAGTCCCTTGTCATATTCTTTTATCTCCAACTATTGGCTTACTGGCTATGCCTGTTTGCTTAATTTTTTTACTTGTTCCAGCCCACGCAGTCTAAAGATTCACACTATGGTTTCTCTAAGTTATCAGTCTATCTTCAAATATGGTATCCCTTGACATATAATGTTAGAACTTTACAGCTTCCATTTTCCCCCTCTTTGTGCTTTTATTGTTACAGATTTTGTTTCTATGTATATTATAAATGTCATAACATATTGTTAGTATGTTTGCTTTAAACAGGAAATTATTTTTCAATGATATTTAAGAATCAGGAATAAGGTTCTTAATATTTACCCACATACTTACTATTTTTGATGGCCTGTGTTATTTCCTAAGGAGCTTTGATGGTGCAGTGGTTAAAGTGTGTAGCACTAACCAAAAAAGATTGGTGATAGGAACCCACTCGCTGTTCCTTGGAGAAAGATGTGGCAGTCTGCCGCTGTAAAGATTTATGAAAGCCTTGGAAAACCTAGAGGCAGTTCTACTCTGTTCTAAAGGAACACTGGGAGTCGAATTGACATGATAGCATTGGGTTTGGGTGTTTTCTACAAATCCAAGTTGCCATGTGGTATCTTTTTTTCTAATATAAAGAACTTCTTTAACATTTCTTGTAGTACCATTCTTCTTTGATGAATTCTCTTAGCATTTGTCTAGGTTTGCAATTGACTTTGTTAACCATTTGAATATCATATTGCCCTCTTACTGCATTGTTGTTATATAACTTCATTTTTTTTCACTGTAAAAATGATTAAGGGCTCTGTTGAAGATAGTTTCTAATGTTGCAATTATTGGGTGGATGATCATTAATTCTTCACATGTGAGCTATTACCATGGAAATGTGGATATTAAATCAACTGGTTATATGCTAGGAGCTGTGGTAGCGTAGTACCTAAGGTATTTGACTGCTAACCAGAAGGCTGGCAGTTCAAACCCACCAGCCACTCCTTGGAAGAACGATTGGGCAATCTACTTCTGTAGTGATATTGCCTTGGAAATCCCAGGAGGGGTCGCTATGAGTCGGATCCAACTCAACAGCAGTGAGTTTGTTTTTTTTTTTGGTTAGTTATATACTATATTTTTTAGTGTTAAGATGATTAAATAAATTATTATATGTGAAACAATTATAAGAGTGACTGGCAAATAGTGCTGCATCTTATTAGATATTATGGTTGTTTTATATTGACTGTTTTTTGGCAAGTGTGAAAATTAAATTCAGATACTTTTTCACATTTGAAGTTCTGGTCTTTAGATGTAACATATCTTTGTGATCTGGCTTAAGTACCCTCATCCGTAGGAATTACAATTGTTTATTAAAAAAGAGGCTAGTTATGAGCCACCTTAATATTTTCAAACTGAGGGTGATAAGAGACAGAAACATGTCAAAATCATCTTAAGATCTTTAAAAAAATGCTAATTTAAGGACTGCTGGTCTACAGGAGCTCTGGTGGTGTAGTGCCTAAGGCATTTGACTGCTAACCAGAAGGCTGGCTGTTCAAACCTACCAGCCACTCCTCAGAAGGAAGACTGGGCGGTGTACTTTGGTGGAGGTACCACCTTGGAAAGCCAAGGGGAGGAGTTGCTATGAGTCGGAATTGACTTGATGGCAGTGAGTTGGGTTTGGTCTACTGGTTTAACTTCTTATGTGCTTAATAAGGAAAAGTTAGTAACTCACCTTAGTTGTCTGATACAAACTTAGTAACTCAGTACTGTTGTCGTTATGTGCCGTCGAGTCGGACCCAGCTCATAGCGACCCCTCCTTGGGTTTCCGAGGCAGTATCACTACGGAAGTAGATTGCCCCGTCTTCCTTCTGAGGAGTGGCTGGTGGGTTTGAACTGCCAGCCTTCTGGTTAGCAGTCAAGTGCCTTAGCCACTATGCTACCAGAGCTCCCTTGAAATTTTAAATGGGGCACTTAAGGGGAGCCTGAAGGAAGGAAGGGAATGAGTATGCAAATATCTGGGGGAAAGAATCCAGACAGAGAAGAGTTGTTGTTGTTGTGTGCTGTCAAGACAGATCCTACTCACAGCGAGCCCTCCTTGGGTTTCTAAGGCAGTATCACTACAGAAGTAGATTGCCCAACCTTCCTTCTGAGCAGTGACTGGTGGGTTTGAACCTCCAGCCTTCTGGTTAGCAGTCAAGTGCCTTAGGCATTAGGCTACCAGAGCTTCTAACTCAGCACTGGAGCTTATATATTATTCAAAGTTTTCATGGCTAAGTAGCTTGTTTGAATCTCTTTTTTTTCCATGTGGTGAACTCTTCTCTCTCTTGCTAACGTGATAGGGGAAGGAGTTTGACTGGATGTTGCTCTTGTGTTTTAACCCCTAACCCATTTTTGTAATATTTAAAATAAAAGTGAAACCTTATACATGGAACCACAATATATAATATGTTGTTGTTGTCAGGTGCTGTTGAGTCGATTCCGACTCATAGTGACCCTATGTACAACAGAACAAAATACTGCCCAGTCCTGCACCATCCTCACAATCCTTGCTATGCTTGAGCTGATTGTTGCAGCCACTGTGTCAGTACATCTTGTCAAGAGTTCTTTTTCGCTGACCCTCTACTTTACCAAACGTAGTATCCTTCTCCGGGGACTAGTCCCGTCTGACAACATGACCAAAGTAGGTGAGATGAACTCTTGCCATTCTTGCCTCCAAGGAGCATTCCAGCTGCACTTCTTCTAGGACTGACTTGTTTATTCTTCTGGCAGTCATAGTATTCTCAGTATTCTTTGCCAACACCACAATTCCAAGGCTTCAGTTCTTCAGTCTTCCTTATTCATTGTCCAGCTTTCACATGCATATGAGGCAATTGAAAATACCATGGCTTGGGTTAGTTGCACCTTAGTCTTCAGAGTGATGTCTTTGCTCTTCAGAACTTTAAAGAGGTCTTTTGCAGCAGATTTGCCCCAGTGCTGTACAACATCTGATTTCTTGACTCCTCCTTCCATGTGTATTGATTGTGGATCCAAGTAAAATGAAATCTTTGGCAACTTGAATCTTTCCTCTGTTTATCATGATGTTGCTTATTGGTCTAGTTGTGAGGATTTTTGTTTTCTTTTTGTTGAGGTGAAATTCATACTGAAGACTGTAGTCTTTGATCTTCATCAGTAAGTGCTTCAAGTCTTCTTCAGTTTCAGCAAGTAAGGTTCTGTCATCTGCATATTACAGGTTGCTAATGAATCTTCCTCCAATCCGGATACCACATTCTTTTTCATATAGTCCAGCTGCTTGGATTATTTGTCCAGCATACAGATTGCGTAAGTGTGGTGAAAGGATACAGCCCTAACACATGCCCTTGATTTTAGACCATTCAGTATTCCATTTTCCTGTTCAAACAACAGCCTCGTATATATAGGTTTCTCATGAGTACAATGAAGTGTTCTGGAATTCCCATTGTTTTCAATGTTATCCATAATTTGTTAGGATCCACAAAGTTGAATGCTTTTGCACAGTCAATAAAACACAAGTAAACATCATTCTGGTATTCTTTGCTTTCAGCCAAGATCCATCTGACATCAGCAATAATAGCCCTCATTCCACATCCTGTTGTGAATCCAGCTTGCATTTCTGAAAGTTCCCTGTCAGTATACTGCTGCAACCGTTTTTGAATTATCTTCAGCAAAATTTTACTTGCGTGTGATACTAGTGATATTGTTTGATAATTTCCTTGTTTTCTTGGATCACCTTTCTTTGGAATGGGCAAAACTATGGAGCCCCTGCATGTTGTTGAAACATCTCAAAGGGTAGTCCATCAATTCCTGGAGCCTTGTTTTTTGCCTGTTATTTCACTGGATAATTATTTGTTGTGGGGCTGTCATGACCATTGTAGAATTTAGTAGCATCCCTGGCCTCTACCCACTAGATGCCAGTAGTTTTCTCCTCCCCAAGTGGTGGCAAGCAAAGATGTCTCCAGATACTGCCAAATGTTCCTTGGGGAAACACTGTCCTAGACAATCTTGAGCGGCCTTTGTACGATCTGAAGTTGAAAGATTGTGTCACCTATTGTTTTGTCTTTTAAAATTTTTTTGTGCATTTTTGACACATAAACACTTAGCACATGCTTGACAAATAGTAATTAATAACTAAATGATAACTGGTATTAGTAACTATTGGTAGTTAAATTTGTATGTCAGCTTGGCTGGGCCTGGTTGAGTGGCTGGGCAGCTGGTGGTAGTTATTCCCCATGATGAGACTGGCAGTCAGCTCCATGGTAGGATCTACCACAAGCAGCTGAGTAGCTGCCTTTGGAATGTGGGCTGCTTCCTGGGTATAAGGAGAAGCCTTGGGAATTGTCTCTAGCCTATTGGTAGGCTTGGACCCTGCATGTAGCCGTGTCATTGCTCAGCAGCCTGCTATGCTCTGCTGACCTTGGGACTTACAATGGATTTAAGTTAATGGTCAGCCGTGTGGTTTGGTAACATCAGGACAGTGCCTTTTTACTTGTCAACCTTGGGGCTTCGCAGCCTCTGCACCAGCAGCTGTCTGAGTGAAGAAATGCCTTTGGCTCCAGTAGGCTGGGAGCAGGAGACAGAGCTGGACCTCAAGGTTGAGGGGCTTTCACCCAACCCCTGGAGCCTGGCACTTTGACCTTGGACTTAAAGCCTCCAAATTGTAAGAATAAACTCCTCTTTGTTAAGGCCATCCCATTTGTGGTATGTTTCTTGTCAGAGCGGCACTAGGTAACAACAGCATTAACAATGAGAACATTATTATTATGTGTTGTTATTATTTTAATATCCTGTTAGTTTGACAGTGTGAAAGTCATTATTTGGCAGGACATACTTGTGATACAGACTTATTAAGCAATGCCATTAAAAAAAAAAAAAAAACAAATCCTAAGATACTTCAGTGCTTATTTGTCAGATTCACTCAAAGTTTCAAAATAGTCAAAATTAGGTTTTGCACGTTAAGTCCTCCTAACCATGGCAGATTTGACCCAGCCTGTTGTTAGGCACCATTGAGTCAGTTCTGACTCACAGCGACCTCTTGTACAACAGTACGAAACACTGCCCAGCCCTGCACCATTCTCACCATTGTTGCTATGCTGGGCCCATTGTTGTAGCCACTGTGTCAGTCCGTCTCACTGAGTAAGGATCTTCCCAGACTATATTGGTTGAATTTATTTATTTTCTTAAAATCAGAAAAAAGTGACTCAAAAGTTTCTAACCATCATTAAAATAATCATAAACCATATTATTGAGTTGAATATATTATATATTCACCTTTACTGTGCCACCACACCATTAAGCCAAACCATATTAAAAACATAGGTTGAGTAGATGTGCTTGAACTTTGCCTGATGTTTTATTCAGTAAGACATATGCCAGAATAATACACTCAGTTGTATAATTTTAAGTGAGCATATATGCACAAGACTGAGTTTTTATAAAGACCCAGTGCAGAACTGTTGTTGTTGTTGTTATTACAACAACAACAACAGTTCTGCACTGGGTCTTTATAGTGCAGAACTACACAGCCTGTATAATCAATGAGACAAATCCACACATATACACAAAAATTGTAAAAGTTGTATTCTGAGATTTATACAAAATAGGTTTGCTTGATAACCTAAGTAAACAAATTGTTGCAGAAAACTTGTTACACATTTATACTTGTGGATTTTTTTAAATTAGAATTTCTTAAAACAGTGAAAAATGAATGTTTTAAAATGAAAGAACATCAGTGGACTTCTGAAGTACTGATATGGAATATCCTGACAACCACAGTTTGACAGCTAGAGTTCTGATTTAGTAACTGAGTTTTTAAATATGTGGTCTCCTGTGGTTTGTTATTGTATACTGTTGAGTCAATTCTGACTCATAGTGACTCTATATGACAGAGTAGAATTGCCCCATAGGCTTTCCTAGGGTGTAATCTTTGTGAGAATAGATTGCTAGGTCTTTCTTCTGCTGGTTGGCTGGTGGATTTGAACCGCTGACTTTTTGATTAGCAGCCAAGTGTTAACTATTATGCCTCTAGAGCTCCTTATGTAGTCTCCTAAGGAGCACAATTTACTATTTCTTGTCATAGTTACATTTAAATCTTGACCGTTCCTCTAAGTTTCTTAAGATTCATGTGATTTGCAACTCTCTACCCCTGGTGGCAAAACGGTTAAGCTGCTGACAGAAGGGTTCTCAGCAGCTCTGCCAGAAAAAGTTTGCAGTGTGCTCCTATAAAAATCACAGCCTAAGAAAATCCTAAGGGGCATCTAACAACACTAACCACCTATCAGGGTAATTAGACTTCAGCCACATACTTCCTATATAGTGTTTAAGAAATTTAACCAATTTTCTTCTCCCTCTTCCATTACTTTATAAAATTGTTTAAATACAAGTGGGACAAAATAGGGAATTGTTTAGGGAATTTTAATGAAAAGTGGCCATCGGTAGATTTGGAATCAAGAATAGTGAAGTCTCTGGGGTATATAGCAAAGTATTCCTTTCCACAAAAAAGTTAGAGAAGTAAGGACTTTGAGTTCAAATATATGAATTGGTAACTTTAGTTTTTAAAATTTGATAGCCTTCTTAGCAATTACCTTGATCATTTCCTGATAAAATATGCAGTACTTGTTGTTGTTATGTATCGTCAAGTCGGACCTAATTCATAGTGACCCCTCCTTGGCTTTCCCAGGCAGTATCACTACGGGAGTAGATTGCCCCATCTTTCTTCCAAGGAGTGGCTGGTAGGTTTGAACCACTCGCCTTCTGGTTAGCAGTCAGGTGCCTTAGGCGCTGTGCTACCAGAGCTTCTATGTAGTACTTAGAAAGCTGCAAATAACAGTGGAAGAAAGAAGAGATAATTATGTAGATGAAGTATTCCCTCACTGTTCCCAGCCTTTTGCTTTCATTAGTTAATACAACTTTTAAGTTTAAATAAATACTCTAAATGCATACTTTAATTATAATGGCACTAAAGCATAAAATATAACATTTATACCCTATATATTAAATTGAAAATCTCTTACTTATGACATTTTCTTGCTCTTTTGTATATAATTAGGTAATCATACTTTTCCGCTAATGGGTTGATAAAAAGCTAAAGCATGGGAAATAATCTTCAGAAGAGTGAATAAATCAGTGATATATATTAGTAAGTTTAATTGGTTGATTTCTGGCATTTAAACTTTCTACAGGATATAAATAATACATCAAAATATTCAGCTATATTTTCCCAGATTTTAAGTTATTTTGATGTATTAGAAAATATTTTTCTCATTCAGCTTTTTCACTGTCCAAGTTTGTGTTATAATTCTGCTTAATTTTGTCAAATAATTGAGTTTTTAATTACTTGAATAGTTTAGAGAGAGGAATCAAACCACAAAATAGGATAAGCAATTGAGGCACTCTTTTTACCACTAGATTATATTTTAAAACCACCCAGATTGTTTAGTGTGTAGTAAGAAAGCATCGTTGAAGGGTAAACTCTGGGCTCATCTCTAATCAAACCATGTAATGAGTCCCTTGCTGCAACATTTTGCCCCTCCCCCAAAGCAGGCAGCATATATTTGAGCGTGGTGGCTCTGCTCAAGTTTTATCTTATTCTCATGGAGGAAAAAGCTGTGCTTACACTGCTGCAGGTGGAGCTCCTATGGAGAACCTGATGCTGGATCAGATTTTAAGGATTATTAGCAAGGCTTTGGGCCCTGACAAAGTAGTGGTAAATGAGTAACTTTCATTTGGGGAATTTGATGATTATTCTGCTAAAACAATTTTATTATATATATATATAGGAAAAAGAAACAGCATCTTAATTCCTATCATAATATGCCGACCTGATCTCTGCTGTGGGGGTGGAAACAGTCGAAGAATGCAACATTTTAATACAAATTTTGTAAATAGAGTGCTTTGGATCTTGATTAAATGTTCAAGACAGCCAGCAAGCAACATTTACCAAGGCATTTTCCTGGAATTTCACACTTGGATCGATTGAAGTGCTCAGGGTCTGAGAAAATGTCTCCTAGCATCAAAAACTTGGATTGCTTTTCTCCGATGTTATGCCACTGTAAAGTAGCATGCACCAACAGCACAATATCCTTAATGTTTGGATGTAAGGTGGGTTTGAAAAATACTACCTAAAAAAGCTTAGTTTTAAAATCCAATAGTATTTCAACAAAGAAATAGTTATGATTCAGATTGATGATATGGTTTGACTTTCTTTAGTTCATGGCATATAATTTCCTGTCCTTTGTGTGTCTGACACAAGTAAAGAATTGGTCTGTGCACTTGAAGGTGTAGTGGAAAAGGATCTGATTTTTATGTAAAACGTTGTCATTCTCTATTAATGGGAATTGATTACTGACTTGGCTTTTATGTTTTGCAACTATAGAGAATTAACTATACAGGAAACACTATTGGTATGCAGGACTGGAAATGGCTTCTGACATTTTGATGGAAGAAATTGTTGGTGGCAGGTTTTATGTTTAATGCTGTAGGTTTTGTGATTTTGATGCTAAAACACAATTTGGTATTTAGATTGTGTATAGGGGAAAAAAGCTTTTAAGCAAAACAAACAAAAGCATAGCCTACCCACTCCCTAGAAATGAAATGATGGTTATGTTAATTTAGTGTAGTGTGTGTGTGTGTATATATATATATATAATAAATATAAGGGTTGTATTTAAAATTAATTTCTTATAAAATATTAAATGGCATAAAGAAGTGATGTGTTTTTACTTGCTATTAAACAACGTATGGTTTAGTATCAAGTTAAAAGCAGGAATGCTTTCTGATGAATGTAGTATTTGGGGAATAATTATTCTGAAGTATTATTTTAAATGAAGTCTTTATCTTAGTTTTTGGAACACTTAAACTTTCCAATTGACATGAGGCAGTCTCAAATTAGTTGATTAAAATTATCATGCTGAAAATTTCCTTTGTTTATTAAAGACTATGTTGTTTTTCTGATCCACCTGAGTTTTTTACACTTTAAATTCTTTGCAGTGTCAGAGAATTCTTACTTTCCTAGTGAGATTTCAGAAATTTTCTGAAATACAAAATGGAAGTGGTTGTACAAGAAAAACATGCTGTTAATGGAAAGTTTTTTTTATGTTTGTTTTAACATTCATATTGGCCATTAAATTGTGAGCCAATTTAAAATTCACACGCATGATTTAAGTAAGTCAGGCCACATTTTTGTTTTTCCTTATATGTTAAGCTTGCTTCTTCATGTGGTATATGCAATAGAATATTTTAGGAAAAGATTTAAAAATATTTAAATAAAATTAATCATAGTAAAATAGTTTTTCCCTCCTTTTATATTTAGGCGATTTTGAAGCACTTTATGAAATATATAAAATATTTTGAATGATGTCAATTTTAAAAAGTAGCACGCCATTAGTCATAATTAGTCTAAAAATCTCTTTGAACTTTTAATTGCCCCCTCTTCTCTTGAAATCACTTTAGAGCCTTCTGGAGGCAATCATAAAATAGCACTTTTATGCCCCCTGGTGGGAAAATGAAGAAAATATTTTACGGAATATATCTTGTGGTCCTACCCACCAGCCACTCCTCAGAAGGAAGGTTGGGCACACTACTTCTGTAGTGACACTGCCTCGGAAACCGAAGGAGGGGTCGCTATGAGTTGGATCCAACTCGATGGCAATGCCTTGCCTTGCTTGCCATGCTGTGGTCATACTTGTCAAAAGAAGAAGGGCATTTAAGTTTCACTTGAACTACTTAGAAAATCATTAGATACTTTGATTTGGGTAGTACAAAGAATTTTTTCCCCCTTGATTAAACTTTTGTGGATAGCATTTATTTTCTAAAATGTTTGAACTTAATGACAGGTAACATTGACAGGACTATATACAGAAATATAGCTTCTAAGACTATATGTTTCCTAGTTGTAGTTTTCATTACTGTTATTTTTATACTTGTATCACAGTTAAAAAATGTTTTTCATAATTCATTGCTAGATTTTCCATCACCATTAACATTACTATTAACATTATTCATTATTCATTGTTTTCTAAACATTGACTCCCTTTTTCCCCCTTACTCCTGCCCCTGGTAACCACTAATAAATACACTTTGGACTCTATATATTTGCCTATTCTGGATATTTCGTAAAAGAGTAATCTTACAGTATTCTTCCTTTTGTAATTGACTTACCTCACTAAGCATAATGCTTTCAAGGTTCATCCATGTAGTAGCAATTATCAGAACTTCATTTCTGTTTATGGTTGACCATACCAGTATATGTACCACATTTTATTTATCCATCTGTTGATGGGTATTTGGGTTGTTTTCACCTTTTAGCTGTTGTAAATGGTGCTGAAATTAACATTGGTGTACATATCTCTGTTTGAATTCTACTTTTCAGTCGTGTGTGTGTGTGTGTGTGTGTATTGCATGTATGTATGATGGATCATACAGTAGTTCCATGCTTAACTTTTTGAGAAACCATCAAACTCTTTTCCACAGTGGCTTTACCATTTTGTGTTCCCACCAGTAGTGAATGGGGCTTTTAAGTTTTCCACATCCTCGCCAACATTGGTTTTTTTTTTTTTTTGGATCTTAGCCATCCTAGTGGGGTGAAGTGGTTTTGATTTGCACCATTAATATATTTTGTTATCTTCAGAATTCATTATTTAAAGCTTGTGCTTAAAGGACAGCTAAATTTCAATGAAAATCCTTAACATATGTCCAAGCAAGAAACTTTTTTGGAGGGATAGGGAAGAATGTTAATTAATGGAAAGATTGTCCCACAACTTTAGTTTAAGATGTTCAGGAATAGCTTGAAACAAGGGCAAATGAATCTTTCTTTCTGGTACATAAGACCACTGCTATTCATGTGAGAAGGTTTATTTTCTAATACCATTGGTGCTTTTAAAATATGTTATTGTTTGCTCTCTTAATTTGTAGGTAAAGAACAAGTAATCTCCCTATGTAGATTTCATGTAACATTTAAAAATAAACTTAATACTTTAATTTATGGTTGTGTTCTTTTGAAAAGTTACCTTTTAAAAAATCAGTTTTCTCTGTGACTGGAACTTAACTCCAGCTATACTATTCTTTAGAGAGATCCATCCATGATCATTACACTGATAGGTTATCATGAGGAAGCAATCATCTATTCTATATGATCTTTTTTTTTTTAATTAATTTATTTTTATTTGGGTGAAGATTTACAGAGCAAATTCACTTTCCATACAGCAGTTCACATATACTTTGTCTCATG
>NW_006922290.1:327497-340655 GCF_000298275.1 Orycteropus afer afer
AATTGGTTTCCCTTTTCTTTGTTGAAGAGGGTCTGTGCAGTCCTTGTGCCTAGTCCGCCATCTTGCCGGAACTCTTCTTCTATATGATCTTAAAGTCTCATCTGTTTATTATTCAGTAGAAACTGTATAAGGCCAGGTTCTACTGTCAGAATGGGAAAATTCAAGTATTTTCACTAGTAGAGACTTTAAGAAATTAGTAAGACTGCACCTGTCAAAGGCAGAAAACTTGAAAGACTCATAGGAACTAGCAGTCCCTTTGAGTTCTGGCTTTCACAGGTTTCATTGTATATATACTCTTAAAGCCTCTGTGTGTGTGTGTGTGTGTGTGTGTGTGTGAGATAGATGGAGCAATATCACCAAAAAATGAATTAATTTCTGGTATCAGTTCTCAGGGGAGGACACTTGCTTATCTCTGGTACTAGTATAGAACTCATAGAAAGAGTTCTGATATGAAACACTCAGAGGGTGTTTGAACTAGAGATGGAGGTGGGTCGAGTGAATATTAATGGAAACTAGTAAACTCATAGCACCTTTAAGTTGTGTCAGCCCTTCAGGGTAGAATTAGCTATTTCAAAATAGTAGATGCAATGAGACCAGAGGAGCTTTGGTAGTACTGTGATTGAAGCATTTGGCTGTTAAAACAAAAAGTTGGCGACTTGAACCCACCATCAGCTCCACAAGAGAAAGATGAAGCAGTTTGCTCTGTAATGATTTGCAGCTTTTGAAAACCTATGGGGCAGTTCTGCTTTGTCCTGTAGGGTTGCTGTGAGTTGGAATCAACTCGATGACAGTGCGTGGTTACCGTAGCCTATGGTTCCTAGGAGGAAATTAGCTGTGGTAAAATCAGAGACATGAATTTTGTAAAGACAGTTATACTTTTTCTTCCTTTTCCATAATATTTAGTAGAAGCTCTTGAAAGTTCTTGATTATTAACTGTCCTTAAGGAAGCCATCATGATGCCTTTTGTAATATAATATTAAAATGTATTTTGGGGCAGCAGTAATGGAAGTTAGAGAATCCCAGAAGAAGGCAACACTACATTAAAAAGTCGGGAATGTTTTTGCATCTTCTACCCACAGAGAGATAATCCAAAGTGCTAAATCTTGGTGGTTCTTTGTTTTTAGAAAAGGTGCAATTCCCTTACAGCCATGATTCTTGGCCTGGGGTTCAAGTAGCTCCAGGGACAAATAAGGTGTCAGTGGATACTCAGTCACCATGGAACATCAGTTTTTAAAAACATAATTTTTAAATAAGAAAAAAAGATAATGTCTTCATGTTGAAACTTGTGATTTCTTATTTGAGTAGGTTAAGACAGTATTATTATATATGTAGCTATTGGCTCCCTGCTGTGTCTCTTCGTACCCTTACTCATTTGTGTTTTGCTATTAGAAACCATATGGTAGAAAAGTGTGAGAGGCACTGTTTTACAGTTAGGTAATCTCCCTTTCCCCCATCTTAAAAAATAGATTCGAACAGTAGGGTAGGGCCTGTTTACTTTACTTATGCTTAAGGTTGTTTTTATCTGCAAGTAATTAAATACTGAACTACAATGGCTTTAAACAAATGGGATTTTTATTTTTCCCTAATCATACTCAGCTTGGAAGTAGGCAGTAGCTAACATCTCTAGCTTTCTCTTAGTCTTGCCTCGTTGAAAGATGTCTATCACAGCTCTAGCCATAAGACAAGAAGAGATGTGGGGATGTGGTTTATAAAGCCAATAGACGTCTGTTTATATTTCATTAGTTAGAACTGTGTAAACATGGCCACCCACATAGTTAAGGAGCATTCCAAAACCAAAATCAAACCCATTACCATCGAGTCGATTGCAGCTCATAGTGACCTAATAGGACAGAGTAGAATTGCTCTTTCAGGTTTCTAAGGCTGCCTCATCTTTCTCCTACAGAGCAGCTGGTGGGTTCAAACTTGCTGACCTATTGGTTAGAAGCTGAATGCTTTAATCACTGAGCCACCAGAGCTCCTTTAAGGAGATTTGGAAACCTAATCTTTAGAGTTTATAGCCTCCGTAGTAGAGAAAAAGAAGGAAAATAGATTGTAGTGGTGGATGAGGCGAACAAGTGTCAGATTTGGTACGTAAGTGCAGTATGCTTACTGAAGTATGATTAATTTCAGAGATGCAGATAGTTATCACTGATCAAATAGTGTGCCCAGACCGGGGGAAAAAAAAAAAAAAAACAAACACCAAACCCAACCCACTGCCATGGAGTTGATTCCAACTCATAGCAACCCTATAGGACAGAGTAGAGCTGCTTCATAGGGTTTCCAAAGATTAAGTCATTATGGCCCAGGAGTGGGTTTGTTCTGTCAGTGCAGCTGTGTTTTTTCTCCCCCCCCCGCCCTTTTTTTCTTTTTTTTTTTTTAAGGCATCTGTTTTAAGCTAGCCTTGGCATTTGCTGGACTTAAAGTACATGTAGAAGAAATTTTCTCTTGAAGTTCATTGCCATTAAGAGGTGTGATATAATAGACTACTGGAAGCTTCTGGCAGAATCTCCCCCTCCCCCCAAAAAAGTGGAATCCTTGGTTGGTTTTACAGAAGAAAAAAGGATCCTCGGTTGGTTTTACAGAAGGAAAAAGAAAAACAGTGAAAGCTTTGTTGACTTATTTCAAAAACTTGAAATTTAGGGTAAGTTACAATTTTCACAAATTCCATTATATTCTCCCCCACCCCCACTCCCACACAATTAGGGGGTTTCTTAGGGGGAAGTAACAATAGTTCCGTTTCAGGCACACGCCCAGGATACAGTTCTTCAATCAGGACAGTCTCCCCTCTGCTAAGGCTTCTCATTTGCCTCTCTGGCCCTTGGCTTCTTGGCCTGGCCTCTGCATCTGTGAGCCAGGTAAGCCTGCTGCTCTGTCTCATGCCTCTTGGTTCCATTGCCACTGTCTGTCTGCCAGGGCATCTCTGCCACACATCTCTGTGCCATGTGTCTCTGCCACGGAGGTCCAGTACAAAGATCTCGGGTCCAGGGACCTCCACTTTTCTCTCTTGAGTGAGATCCTCCCATTATATTCTTTTTATTTTTATCCTCACAAAGGTCGTGTATATGCTGTGCAGACTGCCTTAATCACTTCCCTTAGCTAACAATCACTGAACTCTCAGTGTACCAGGAAAATTATTCATCTCTCTTTTAGAGTAAATTAGTGTCTCTCTCTACAAATGTTACATTTGTCCTAACCCCTGGTACTGTGAATGTGACCTTTGGAAATAGAGTCTTTGATAATATTGCAAGTTAATTTAGCATGAGGTAATCTTACTCACCTATGGGTGGTGTCTTTATGAAAGAGAAGAATGCAGAGACCGAAAGACAAAGGAAGGATGCCACGTGACCCTGTAGCTGCAAGCCAAGGAATGCCTAGAACTACCAGAAGCGGGGAGAGAGGTAGGGAATCGTTTTCCCTAAAACCTTAAGGGGAATCAGTACAGCTGACGCTCTGATTTCTGACTCATTTTCCAGAACTATAAGATAAAAGTTTTCTTTTGTTTAAAGCCATCCGTTTTTTGGTATTTTGTTACACTAGTCCCAGGAAATTAATACCAAACCAAATCAAACCCACTGTCATCGAGTCAATTCCAGTTCATAGTCACCCTGCGGGACAGAGTAGAACTGTATTTTTAATGAGTAAGTCGTTGGTCTTGCAAAATTCTATTATGCTATCTCCAGCATCATTTCTATCACCAAGGACATATATTCCAACTACTAGTGATTTGTCTTTATTTCTAGCTTTTTCATTCCAAGCACCAGTAATTATCAATACATCTTGATTGTATGTTTGGTCAAACTGCAGAAGTTGGTTAAAAAAAATCTTCAGTTTCTTGATCTTTGGCTTTAGTAATTGGTGTGTGCAAAAAGGACTTGGAGTTGACAAATTCTGGCCTCCTCTAACTTCACAAGAGAAAAGCAGAATCACCATCAGCAGCCCAAGGCTTATTCCTGTGAGGCTAGACATGCTGCCACCCTCCAGCCTTTTACCAATTCTGACACCAACTGTCCCTCCTATGGCACTACTTCTCTGCTGGGTTTGATAATTTGTTGCAGTAGTTACACAGAACTCACAATGCTCTCAGTTATGGGGTTTGTTTGGGAAGTAGCAGGCTACAATTCAGGTTCAGGAACATGCTTGGGATACAATTCTTAGATCAGGACAGTCTCCCCTCTGCTGTGCCCTCAGACATGCCTCTCTGGCCTTTGGCCTCTTAGTCTGGCCTCTGTCCTGCTTGGGCAAGTCTTACAAAGTTCTTTTAGCTCTGCTGATAGGTCTGTCTAGGTGTACTCAACTCCATCAGCAAGCCCCCTGCCTGTGGGCACTCAGCTTTCTCTCTGTGAGCCAGATAAGCCCACTGATCTGTTTCGTGCGTCTTGGTTCCACTGCAACCATCTCTATGCCAGGGTGTCTCTCTCTGCCTGGCTGTGTCTCTCTGCCTGGCTGTGTCTCTGGGTGTATCTGTCTGACAGGGTGTCTCTCTCTGACAGGGTGGCTCTCTCTGCTGGGTGTTTCTCTCTGCTGGGTGTCTCTGCCAAGGAGGTCCAGTTCAGGGATCTCAGGTCCAAGAATGCATTCTACTTCACCTCCAGCTCTTCTCTCTTCATGCCAGTGAGATCCCCTTCTCATTCTCTAGGAAGGCCCATTTTAAGCCTGGTAGAGTGACAAAACTAACCAATCCCAACATCAGAGTTTTACACACCTTTAGGTAGGAATTACAAACAAAGACTATGGCTAGAAACACCAAAGCAAGTAATTCATTGTACCACAGTGCATAAATTTGAGTAACAGTAGTATTAACTTGTCTTCCTTGTAGGCATATGGATAATTCCTATCATTGACAGCATTGTACTGCAGGATAGATCATGAGAAGTTCTTTCTGGCAGTGAATACACCACCATTCCTCTTCAATTGGTCATTCCCAGCATAGTAGATCATGTGATTGTCTGATTCAAAAATGTCCATTTCAGGTCACTAATGCCTAGGATATTGATCTTTATGCGTTCTATTTCATTTTTGACAACTTCTAATTTTCCTAGATTCATACTTTGTACATTTCATATTTCTATTATTAATGAATGTTTGTAGCTGTTTCTTCCCATTTTGAGTTGTACTCCAGCAACAAATGGAGTACAACTCCATTATCAAGTTCTTATCAAGTTCTTAAGCCAATAATCAAAAGGTTGGAGGTTTGAACGCACTAGCTGCTCCATGGGTCCCAAAAGTTTTACTCCATCCACGTCAGTAAGGTCAACTCTACTTTGGGGAGAGAGCTCTTCTTCAGTCATATTTTGAGTGCCTTCCAACTTGAGGGGCTCATCGTCTGGCACTATATTAGACAGTGTTTCAGGGCTATTCATAAAGTTTTCTAGTAATATATCAGACACTGTTTCATTACTATTCATAAGGTTTTCAGTGGTCAGTTTTTTCAGAAATGGGTGGCCCTTCCTTCTTCCCACTTTTTCTTCATTGGGAAGTTCCTCTGAAACCTGTTCACCATGGGCGACCCTACTAGTATTTAAAATACCAGTGGCATAGTGTCCAGCCTCATAGCAACACACAAGCCGTCACAGTACAATAAATGGATGTACACGTTTTAGCAGCTTTACTGATACATAATTGATATACAATAAACTATACATATCAAAGGGTACTATTGTGTAAGTTTTGACATATGTATACATCTGTTAGGAGCACTGTTGGTGCCATGGTTAAACACTTGGCTGCTAAGTGAAAGGTTGGCAGTTTGAACCCACCAGCTGCTCCATGGAAAAAAGATGTGGCAGTCTGCTTCCCTAAAGATTATAGTCTTGGAAACCCTATGAGGTAGTTCTCTTCTGTCCTTTGGGGTTGCAGTGAGTTAGAACTGACTCAAAAGCATTGGGTTTTTATATACCTATGAAATGATCATTATAGTCAATTTAGTGAACAGATCCATCACTCCCAAAAGTTTCTTCAATTTCTTTTCAACTCTTCCTTCCCATCCTTCCCCTTCCTCCTGAAACACTGGCCTTATTTTCTGTTATAATAGTTTAATTTGCATTTATGTAGAGTTTTATACAAATAAAATCATACCATATGTATTATTTTTGTGACTTCTACTCAGATTATTATGAAATTCATTCATGTTTTTGCCTCCGTCAATACTTTATTCCTTTTAATTGCTGAATAGTATTCCGTTGTGTCTGTGTGCAGCAGATATGGTTTTGAAGATATTTATGCTGAAACTGTGTAATGTCCTTTAAATACAACTAACCAGTTATCAGCTGTCATGCATAAACATACACTGTATATCCATTGTGTACACTGATTCCAGATTTCAAATAGGGTCTGGTTTTTCAGTTGACATTAAAGCACAATATTTCTTCTTTGTGCTTTTTTTGATGCTTCATAATTTTGTGGTAGAAAGGACATTCACTATCTTTTCTTTCAATTTTTAATTTTTAAAAATTTCTTTAAAATTTTTTATTGTTGTTTGGGTGAAAGTTTATAGAGCAAATTAGGTTTCCATTTAACTATTTATATACATTTTGTTTTGTGACATTGGTTATAATCCCCTCAGTGTAACAGCGCTCTTCTCTCTTCTTCCCTGGGTTCCCCATTTCCATTTACCCATCTTTTGTGCCACTTCTACCTTCTGAACTTTGTTTTTTGAGCAGATGCTACCCTTTTTGTCTTGTGTGGTTGATTGTTCTGAGAAGCAAGTTCTTCAGTGATGTTATTGTTAATTTTATAGTTTACTGTTTGTTTTTTGTATGTGATTTGGGTTAAAGTTTACAGAGCAAATTCACTTCCCATACAGCATCTCACATACACTTTGTCTCATGACATTGACTGCAATTTCCCATAATGCAGCAGCTCCCCTCCCACTCCCTCCCCATAGTTACCTCTTCCCTGTGTCCTTCCCTCCCAAGAACTCCTGCCCCCTGAGCTGTCTCCCTGTGCATACACAGCTCTTCTATTCTCCCATGATTGATCTCTCCAAGGAGTAGGGCTGCTGTTTTAAAGAGCTCTGGTGGTGTAGTGGTTAAAACAGTAAGCTGATAACCAAAAGGCTGGAGGTTTGAACGCACTAGCTGCTCCATGGGAAAAACATGAAGCAGTCTGCTTCTGTAAGCATTTATAGTCTTGGAAACCCTATGGGGCAGTTCTCTGTCCTGTAGGGTGACTATGAGTTGGAATCAACTCAATGGCAGTGCGATTTTTTTTTGTCTACTGTTGGCTGAAACTTGATCTCAGAGTGTGAATTCAATTCCAGCCTTAAAGAATGTTTAAGGGCCATAGTCTTGGTGGTTCTACCAGTCTCTATTGGACCAGTAAGTCGATCTTTTACATGATTTTGTATTTGCTCAGCATGTTTTTTTTTTCCTTTCTTCTCCTCTGTCCAGAACCTTCTGTTGTGATCAGAGTGGTCAGAAGTGGTGGCCAGACACCATCTATATTTTCTGGTGTCAGGGTAACGGAGGCTGTGGTTTGCATGGTCCATTAATCTTTTGGACTAATTGTTTCCTTGCGTCTTTGATTTTCTTCACTATTCTTTGCTCACATTTATTGTCTTTGATCCATACTTGCAAAACATTTAAATTTATCAACACCAATTAGAATGATCAATCCAGTGAACTTTTTTCCCTTTTGTATCTACTTACTCTTGTATACACATCTGCAGTTGTCTACTTGTGAAATATATAAAGCGATTCATGGCATGTAAATGTTATAAAAAATGAATATAATATGTTACACTCATCCTTTTAGCACACTGGGATGGTCAAGTTCTTATCACAAAATATTACACATAAAGTCCTTCCTGTTGAATGATGAACTAGAAGAGATCAAGAGTCAAGAATTTGAGAAGATTCAGTTAGAATATTATCTTCTGAAGACTTGTAGTCTCATATTTCACTTATATATTCATGTTTTGTTTTAGATATGCTGTTTAGCCAGAAGCATAAAGATATTCTTCTATATTGTCTTTTAAAAGTTTTATAGTTGTGACTTTCACATTTAAGTTTTTGGCTGTTGTAAATAAAGATGCTATGAATCTTCATGTGCAAGTTTTTGTGTGGATATATGTTTTTATTTTTCTTGGATAGCTATCTAATTGTTTTCATATCTAGGTATAAAAATATATTAGGTTTTATGTTAAAAAATTTAAGACACAACCAACAGTTTTCCTAAGTTGTGCCATTTTTCTTTCTCACCAGTGTCACAGTTGTTCCACATCTTTACCAACACACGAAATTGTCTCCTCCCTCCCCCCCTTAATTTTAGCCGTTCTAGTCTCTATGCAGTAGCATATCATTGTGGCTTTATTTTACATTTTCCTGATGGTTTGTGATATTGAGCATTTTTTTGTGTGTACTTTTTTCAAAAAAGCATTTTATAGATACTGATAATCTGATTCTAAAATGTAGAAATGCAAATGCCCTAGAATAGCTGATCTAAATTTTAATAAGACCAAAGTCGCCTTGACATGCTGTTAATGTAGTGTGGTACTGACTTTTTTTTTTCCCCCCTTCAAAAAAGCATTTTCACAAAAGCATTTGCTTTTGTGAAGTGTTTGTTAAATCTGTTCTCTATTTTTAAATTTTTTGTCTTCTTACTGTATATTAAAAGATCTTTCTCTATTCAAATACAAGTTCTTTGTCATATATTTATTGCCACTATTTCATCCCATTCTGTTGCTTACCTTTTACTTACTTTAGTGATGGCTTTTGATTTTCTTCTCAAAGTTCTGTAGTTTGGGATTTAAATTTGTGATCCATTTGAAATTAATTTTTGTATACCATATGAGGTAAAGGTTAACTTTAATCCTTTTCTATATGTATATCCAATTGTTGAAAAATCTATTCCTTTTGGCTTTGCACTTTTGTCAAAAATCAACTGTCCATGCAGATCCTGGGTAAAGTGGGAGAAAAATGTGGAACAGGACTCAAAATCAAAGAAGACCAGGCTTACTGGTCTGATAGAGTCTTGTAAAACTCCCAGGACTATGGTCCCTTCAGGCCTAGAATTGAATTCACTCCCATGGCTTCCAGCCAAACAACAGACAGACATATTGTTGTGGTTCTTATATGCCGTGCTTCCAGCCAAACAACAGACAGGCATATTGTTGTGGTTCTTATATGCCGTAGAGTTGGACCAGACTCATAGAGAAGATCCCTTCTTGGGTTTCTGAGGTGGTATCACTATGTAAGTAGATTGTCCAACCTTCCTTCCGAGAGACAGGCATATAGGGTGAACAGTTACACCAGGTGTACATAACACTCCTTGGAACGATGGATCATGGGAGAACAGAAGGGCAGTATTTGCACAGGGAGATAACTCGGGGCAGGAAGCATAGGAAAGAAGGACACAGGGAAGAGGTACCAAGAGGAAGGAAGTGGAAAGAGAGCTGCTATATGGTGGGGATTGCAGTCAATGTCAAGAAACAAAATGTGTATGAATTGCTATATGGAAAATGAATTTTTTCTGTAAACTTTCACCTAAATCATAATAAAAAAAAATTTTTTAAAAAGTGAGTGGAACATGTATGTGTGAGCCTATTTCTGGATTCTTTGTTCTGTTCTATTGGTAAGTGTGTCTGCCTTTTGGCCAGTAACACAGCATGTCAGAGCAACTTTGGTCTTACTTAAATTTAGATCAGCTATTCTAGGGCATTCAGAAGGAAGGTTGGGCAATCTACTTCCGTAGTGATAACCACCTCGGAAACCTAAGGAGGGGTCTCTTTGAGTTGGGTCTTGACTCAAAGGCAAATAACAACAACAACAACAATTCTAAGGCATTTGCATTTCTACATTTTAGAATCAGATTATCAGTATCTATAAACTGCTGGATTTGTGTCTTGGTTCTCTGGTGCAGCTATAACAAACATCTCAAGCGGATGGCTTAACAAACAGGAATTTATTCTCTTACAATTTAGGAGGCTAGAAGTCCAAATTCAGAGTGCCAGGTCTAAGGGCTAGGTGAAGGCCTCTCAACCTTGGGCTTTAGCTCTGTCTCTTATTCCAGGCCCACTGGAGCTAGAGGCATCTTCTAACACAGACAAGTGGCTGCTAAGGTTGATGAATCCAAGGTCATCAGGTAAAATGGCACCATCCCAAGATCAGTAGGCAACATAGTAGGTTCAAGTCCAGGAACTGGAGATGAAGATGGCCAAATGCAGGATCCAGATGTGTCAAAAAGCTGCAGACCTTTCTCAAATTCTTCCATATATACTGGAAGCATGTCACACCCCAAAGGCAGCTCTCTTTCCACTGATTGACTGCTCCACCATGGAGGTGACTGCCTTATATCAGATCTTATCACGGGAATGTCCACACCACAGCTGCTGAAACCACGGAGAATCATGATCCAGCCAAGTTGATACAAATTGTAATTGGTATTCCACTTAATTCCTAGATGTTTTAAGGAGAGTGGACATCTTACCTTAAATTTTACACTGTACAAAAATTATGTCTCTGTTTGCTTAAGTCATCTTAATTTCTTTTAGCAATATTCTATAATTTCTGGTAAAGACATCTCGTACAATTTTTTGTTAAATTTATTCATAAGTACTTTACTTCTTTTAAGGTTATTATAAATTAGAATTTCAGAAAATTTGATTACTAATTATATGCTGTTGAAATAAAAAATTCATTTTGATCGATTAACCTTGTATCTTGCAGTCTTGCTAAATTCAACTATTTTAATTATTTTTACATTCCTTGGAATTTTTAGTGTGAACAGTCATGTCATTTGCAAATAGATAGTTTTATTTATTCCTTACTGGGTTTTATACCTTTTATTTCTTTTACTTGCCTTATTGCCATGCTTAGGACCTTCAGGAGAATGTTGAATAGAAGTGAGGAGAGTGAGCATCCTTTGCTTTGTTTCCCATCTTAATGGGGAAAGTGTTCAACATTTCACCATTAGGTATAATGTTACTTGTAGTGTTTTTATCAGATTGAAGTTCTACACTTAGATTCCTACTATACTGAGAATTTTATTGGGAATGGATGTTAAATTGGGTTGCATGTTTTGTACTTGTCTATTAAAATAATAGGAGCTCAGTTAGTGTAGTGCCTAAGGCATTTGACTGCTAACCAGAAGGCTGGCGGTTCAAACCCACCAGCCACTCCTCAGAAGGAATGTTTGGCAATTTACTTCCATAGTGATACTGCCTCAGAAACCCAAGGAGGAGTCACTTTGAGTCAGATCCGAGTCCATGGCAGTGAGTTTGGTTTGGTTTTGGTTATTAAAATAATGGTGTGATTTTATTCTTCATTCTGTTAATATGGAGAATTACACTGATTGATATTTCAGAAGTTAAGCTAACCTTGCCATCTTGTAACCCTTTTTGTTTGGACGTCTTTTTATCCTTTGGATTAGCCTTTTCATATTAAATTAGTTTTTTTTTTTTTTTTAACCAATTCAACAATTTTCACTTATAATTCAGTGACATTGATTACATTCATCATGCTGTGAAACCATTACTACTGTCCTTTTCCAAATAATTCCACCATCATTAACAGAAACTTGGTTCCCCCTAAGCAGTGACTCCCTCTATTGCCTGCTTTCTCACTGGTAACTACTGATAAGCTTTGGTCTCTGTACATTTGCATATTTCACATAAGTGACAGTATTTGTCCTTTTGTGGCTGATTTGTTTCATTTAGCATAATGCTTTCAGTGTTCATTGTTATAGCATGTATCAGCATTTCATTTCTCTTTATGGCTGAGTAACATTCCATTGTATGTATGTATCACATTTGGTTTATTCATCTGTTGATGGACATTTAGGTTGTTTTCTCTTTTTGGTTTTTGTGATGAGTGCTGCAGTGAACATTGGCATATAGGTTTCTGTTTGTGTTCCTGCTTTCAAGTCTTTAGGGTATATACCTAGAATTAGGATTGCTGAATCATAGTAGTTCTATATTTAACTTTTTGATGAACTACCAAATTGTTTTTCACAGTAACTGTACCATTTTACATTCCCACTAGCAGTGGATAAGGGTTCCAATTTTTCCTCCTCTCAACACCTGTTGATACTATTTTTTTAAATCATAGCATTCTGTTGGTGGTGAAGTGATATATATCATTGTGGTTTTGATTTGCATCTTCTTAATGACTAATGACATCGAGCATCTGTGGTGTAGTAGATTACATGGTATGGCTTTTCTAGCCATAGTCTTTGTAACTCCCACCGGATTACTGGGGGTGCGACCATGCAATTTACACTCTTGATTGTTAAAGTTATCCACCTAGGGTATTTCTGTTGGCACAGCACAAAGTAATCTTCTGGGAAGTTCACTCTTTCTCAGGTGTGGAGAATTCTGATGTTGGCATTGGTTAGTTTTACCACTCTGTCAGGCTTAAAATGAGCCCTTATAGAGGCAGAAAAGAATCTCTCACTGCGGCTGAGAGAGACACGCTGTTGAGACAGATGCTGTGAAATGGCAGCATTGGAACCAAGAGGCATGAGACAGAGTGGCAGACTTACCTGACTCACAGAGGCCGGGCTGGGAAGCCAAGGGTTAGAGAGCTATGTCTAAGGGCACAGCAGAGGGGAGACTGTCTTGATAGAAGAACTGCATTCTGAGCGTGTTCCTGACCTTAAATTGTAGCCTGTTGCTTCCCTGATAAACCCCATAATCTGTGAATTCTGTGTGGCCACTGCAGCAAACTATCAGGCCCACCCAGGTGAGTGCCGTGAGAGGGATGGTTGGTGTCAAGGTTGGACAGAGGGCTGGAGGATGGCGGCATGTTTGGCCTTGTAAGAACAGGCCTTGGGCTGCTGCTAATGGTGATTTTCTCTTCCTCTTGTGGAGTTAGAGGAAGTTGGAAGATGCTGTCTCCTTGTCCCTTTAGCAGCATCTTTTCGTGTTCTTAATGGCCATTTGTGTATCTTCATTGTTAAAATGTCTATTCAAGTTGTTTGCCAATTTTCAATTGGATTTTTTGTCTTTTTGTTGTTCAGTTGTAGGAGTTCCTTACTGTATTTTTATGCAGATGTTGTTGTTGTTGTTAAGTGCCGTCGAGTCGTTTCCGACTCATAGCAACCCCATGCACAGCAGAATGAAACACTACCCAATCCCGTGCCAGCCCCACAATCCCTGCTATACTTGAGCCCATCATCGCAGCCACCGTGTCAATCCATCTCGTTGAAGGCCTCCCCCTCTTT
>NW_006922290.1:343520-345227 GCF_000298275.1 Orycteropus afer afer
CTGTCTCAGTCTGTAAGCTGGGCTGTTACCTGTGCACCAGGTGCATTTCCCTGGGTTTTAAACACCAGATGTTTATGCAGATAACACATGCATTATATGGTTTTTGCATATCACACAACCCCCTTGCACTTTAGATTCTTATGCACCTTATGTGTGTGCACATTATTTACATGGGCACGTTATATGCAAAAATTATGTTATGTATTTTGGATATTAAACTATCATCAGATATATGCTTCCCAAAATTTTTCTCCCAACCTGTAGCTTGTCTTTTTCACTTGTTGGTGAAGTTCTTTGATCAACAAACCTTTTTAATTTTTATGAGGTCCTATTGATCTTTTTCTCTTTTGCTGCTTTTGCTTTTCATGTCATATCTAATAATTCACTTTGAAAACTAGGTCCCATATGATTTCGTCTAAGAGTTTTTACATTGTTGTTATATTCTGGATCTTGGTCTGTTTTGAATTAGTTTTGATATGTGGTGTGAGATGTGAATGCTGCTTTATGTATGAATCCAGATTTCTCCACACTGTTTGTTATAGAGACCCTTCTTTCCTTGTTGACTTAACACCTAGTTGAGATTCACTGACCACAAATGTATGGGTTTGTTTCTAGATCCTCAATTCTATTCCATTGGTCTGTATTTCTGGTACATTATACCAGTATGGGGCTGTTTTGATTACCATATAGCTTTGTAGTATGTTTTGAAATCAGAAAACATGAGTCCTACTTTATTCTTCTTTTTAAAATTGCTCTGGCTATTCAGGGCCCTTGCCATTCCATGTAAATTTGAGGATTTACATTTCTTCAAAGAAGGCTGTTGGAATTTTGATAAGGATTACATTGAATTTATAGATTGCTTTGGGTAGTATAGGAGCTCTGGTATAGTGCCTATGGCATTTGACTGCTAACCAGAAGGCTGGCAGTCCAAACCCACCAGCCGCTCCTCAGAAGGAAGGTTGGACAATCTACTTCTGTAGTGATATCACCTCAGAAACTCAAGGAAACGTCGCTATGGGTCAGATTCGACTCAATGGCAGTGTGTGTTGCATTTTGTTGCATTGGGTAGTATTACCTTCTTAGCACTTACAAAACCTTCCAATCCAAGAATTTGGAATGTCCTTCCATTTATTTTGATCATCTTTAATTTCTTTTAGTAATGTTTCATAGTTTTCAATATAAAATTATTTTTGTTTTCCTGGTGAGATTAATTGCTGGGCACTTTTTTTTTTTCTTTTTTTAAGATATTCCCGTAAGTTGAGGAGTTGTTTCCTTGATTTCCTTTTCAGCTTGCTCATTGCTGATGTTTAGAAATGCAACTGATTTTTGTGTGTTGATCTTGTACTTTGCCACTTTACAGAATCCATTTATTATCGCTCATAGTTTTCTCCTGTAATCTTTGGGGTTTTCTGTATATGGATCATTTCATCTGAAAAAAATGCATAGTTCTTCTTCCTCCTTCCCAGTTTGTTGTTGTTATTTGCCATCAAGTCGGACCCGACTCATAGTGACTCCTCCTTGTGTTTCCACAACTTCTATGAAAGTAGATAGCCCAGCCTTCCTTCCAAGGAGTGGCTGGTGGGTTTGGACTGCCAGCCTTCTGGTTAGCAGTCCAGTGCCTTAGGCACTGTGCTACTGGAGCTCCTTCCTTCCCAATTTGGTAACCTTTTATTTCTTTCTCTTGCCTAATTACTCTGGCTAGGACTA
>NW_006922290.1:348372-352397 GCF_000298275.1 Orycteropus afer afer
TCTCTGAGGCATTGTGGCGTTGTTGTATTTAGATCTCTGTTAACTGTTTGTGAAGAGCAGCCAAGGGTGATTCAGGCTCTTCTTGGTGGTTTTTTATTGTTGGCCCGTTGGTGGAGAAGGAGGTAGTGGCTCTCACTCAGTAAGTGAAGTTGCAGGAGGTGTGGGCGTAGTTGTCTTACGGGGACTGTTGTCTTCCATTCAATTAGACACAAATTACAATTGAATAACCTTCAAAAAACTAAAAGCACAGGGGCAAAAAACACATCATGTAGTCCCACAGGAACAGTAACCAAAGAAGGAAAAAAGGGAGAAAGAAGAAGAAAATACAAGAAAAACTACAATATCTGGGGATAGGGCATTAAGAGAAAAAAAGTAGATAAGGAGAATAATGAAGGAAAAGAAAAATGGGAAAAATGCAAAAAGGAAAACAAGGAATGGGGTTAACCATGAGAAAAAAATGAGGGGGAACTTAAATTAAAAAAAAAAATTTCATTCCAGAACAGAGAAAATAAAAAATGCTGAAAACTAGGACCTGGAAGAGGAAGATTAAGAATAATAGTAAAAAGGACAAAAATATGAATATTAATAGTTGTTTTAAAAAGACAAATACAAGCAAACTAATCACCAGAAAAAAGAAAGCGAAAAAGAAAAAAAGTAAAAAAAGAGAGAAAAAAAAAAAATGGTGGAGGACAGGGCAGGGCACCCAGGCTCCATCTGAGCGCACAGACTGTTATGGAGTTCTTGTGGGCCCAGAAGGTAGGTTGGAGTGGGGGATGGCCGCACCTCCATTCACCAAGCAGGTATGGGGTATAATAGTAGCAAGAGGAATGTTGTACCTTTTCAGTCTTGCAGGTCTGGAGGGTCCTTGGGGTTGCTGGAAAACAGAACATGTTCTTATGCCCCAGGAATCTGTGAGTGTGCTGTCTCTTTAAATATCCCAAATAGTCGCTTTTAGACCTTCAAAATGGCATTGCCCTCCGGACCGGCAAAAGTCCACAGCTCAGCTTGCCTTTCTCTTCACCTTCTCCGTTAATTCCCCAGCCACCGGAGCAGTCCTCTGTGCAGTCCCTGGCTAGCAGGGCTGATTCTTAGGTTAATTCATGAGTCCTGCTAGCACTCAGGAATCTCCAAGCTGTCTGTGCCGTCCCGATCGCTCAGGATTGCTGCCAGACCGCAGCTCTGTATGTCTCCTTTTTGGTATTTTCACGCAAATTCTTCTGGTAGTTTAGTCCACTTCTGTGTCCTTCCCTTCAAGGCTCAGGGGTCCACCATTATCTTCTGTGTCTGTGTTAATTGGTTTCCCTTTTCTTTGTTGAAGAAGGTCTGTGCAGTCTTTCTGCCTAGTCGGCCATCTTGCTGGAACCCCTGTTGTGTTTTTTCTTAAGGGTGGATTTGTTTGGGGGGTATAGGAAGGACAGTATTTTTGTTTTTATACCCTAGATTTTCACTGTGTGACTGGAGAAACAGGCATTTATATTTTCTTCTAGCTCCTGTGATTATAATTTCCTTTACTTTGTGTATGGTGTAACGTAGATTTTGTTTTCTTAAAATCATGTTAATCTTTTAAAAATAGTTTGCAATAATCTATATGGGTAGGGGGTGGGGTATAAATTGTTTTGAAGGTAAGCAGAAAATTGTTTTATCTACTGGACTAATTTTCAGTTAGCAATTGAAAAAGCTAAAGAAGTTTTTTCATTTTTTGTACAAAAACATTTTTTGCTAACAAAACCAGACCAATTTAACTGTAATTTCAGCTTTTCATGTTGATTTCTTTTAAACAGTTATGTCTTCAGACATGGCTTTAGGTGACATTTAAGTAAGAAACAGTCAAAGCAATATTCAGGGTGGATTTTTTTTAAAATCTAGTTTTGAATTATTTTTAGCAGTCTGATTTTATTAAAATATTGATGTGACTTCTAAAAGGGAATCTTGCTTCTTAGACTTTATGTATAAAACCACAAAATGTGTTTTCCATATGATTAAACAGCATTGAGCATTTGTCTAGTTGTGAAAACCATGATATGAATTCAACTCACTTTGCTTTTCAGGGCCACTTCATAAATTTAATAGCTTTCTTACTTTGCAGAAATACCGTTATCAGGATGAAGATACACCTCCTCAAGAGCATATATCCCCACAAATTACTAATGAAGTGATAGGTCCAGAATTGGTTCATGTGTCAGAAAAGAATCTGTCTGAGATTGAGAATGTCCATGGATTTGTTTCTCATTCTCATATTTCGCCAATAAAGGTAAGATAATAATACTGTTTATTTGTTGCTGTGCATTATATATCACTTTTTTTTTTACTAGTGTGACTCATGCTCAGAACTGTTCTTCCATGTAAATTTTCCTCTTGTTTTTATTTTTGTAGTTGTAGAGAATTGCCTAATTCTTATTAGCATTCTAAGTAAGTTTTTCAAGATGTATTTTACAAATAAATTACTATCTTTAATTCTGAAAATTCCTGTGAAGGCAATAACTATTATATTTCAAATACTACACATTGAAATATTTTGAAACATGTGTTTTAAGTATTAGTAGGTATAGAAAAAGCATTGGAATTATCTCTGAAGTCCATCCAGTATGTGACATTTCCTGATTTCATCCCTTTTGCTTTTTGAATACCCCTTTTTTATATAAAAAAGGGGAATTCTCAGAAATAAGAACAGTCCTAAATTAGTTATTTTTCTTTTCGTTATAGTTTCACCACAGATTTGGATATTTAATTTATATATTTAGGTTTGCATACTTTTGAACTTTATATAAACTGACTCATACTGAATATAATCTTCATGTTACATTTTTGCTCAGCATTATATTCCTGAGATTATTTATTTTCACTGCTCTAGAGTTTTCTGTTTTATGAATATTTGATTTATCTTAACTATTGTTGGATATTGGGTTATTTCCAAATTGTTACTAGTATAAAAAGTGCTGCCCAAAGCATATGCACATCTCTGTATATAATGCTAGATTATTTTCCAAATTTATTAACATTTTCAGCAGTCATATATAAGAGTTTTGGTTTCTCTGTATTCTCAACAGTATTTGCTATTTTTATTTTTGCCATTCTCTTGGATTTGGAAGGTATATCATTGTGATTTTAATGTATATTTTCTGGTTTATTAATAAGGTTGGAATTATTTATTGGTTATTTACGTTCCTTACTCTGTGACATACGTATTCAAGAATTTTGCCAATTTTTGTATTGGGTTATTTTTGTTTTGTGATGTGTAGGAGTTCTTTGTATATTCTGGATCCTAATCCTTTGTTGGTTGTATGTATTATGAATAAGGACCATTCTTTTCTTACTAATGTAGCTATCTGAACTTTGTTTTTCTCTCTGAGGAATGATTAAATATTACTGCTTAATTTATCTTTACCATTTAGATTTTGTGTTTAGGGTTAGTGTAACTAGGTTTTTTTTCCCCTAGGTGTTTGTCCATTTAGTACGTAGTTTCAAATTATTATTCATGAGGCCCTATTAAAATCTTCTTAATGTCTATAATTTATATAAGTGTGTCCCCTTTTTTATATGTTTATTTTTGCCTTCCTTTTTTTACTTTATCATTCTTGCCAACGGGTGGTTAGTTTCAAAGATCGCCTCTTCAAAGAACCATTGTTCTTTTGTAAATCTTCTCTTAGTTTCCCAACCTATGTGCTGTCCTCCTACCCTTGTTCTTATACACACATGTACATCATAGATAGACATGTATATGTCCATATGTACCCACATACACATGCACATATATATGCACATAAATATATAAAAAGTATATATCCTACCTACCAATTAAAAATTGTGTTAGGTAGAATCGATCTGATTCTCCTTTAGGAAAATTCATATGAACTCCACTTGGTCATAATGAATGATTTTCTTGATATGTTGGAGTCTATTGGCTAGGATTTTGTTGAAGATTTTTGCATGTATATTCATGAGGGATATTGGTCTGTAGTTTTCCTTTTGAGTGATGTCTTTGCCTGGTTTTGGTATCAAGGTTATGCTTGCTTCATAAAATAAGT
>NW_006922290.1:353086-354519 GCF_000298275.1 Orycteropus afer afer
AAGATTTTGGTATGTTGTATTTTCATTCTTGTTTGATTAAAGGAATTTTTGAATTTCAATTTTTATTTCTTCTTTTCTCAGTCTTTCTTAAGGAAGGTGTTGTTCAGTTTCCATGTGTTTAGTCTTTTTCTGTTGATTTTCCTATTGTTGATTTCTAATTTGATGGCATTATGATAAGAAGATGCTTTGCATTATTTCAATGTTTTTAAATTTATGAAGGCTTGCTTTATGGCTTAACATAAGGTCTGTCATGCAAAATGTTCCATGTGCACTGGAAAAGAATGTATATAGTGATATTGTTGGGTGAAGTGCTCTGTAGATGTCTATAAGGTCAAGTTGGTGGATTGTATTGTTTAACTCTTCTGCATCTTTGTTGAGTTTCTTTCCAGTTGTTCTGTCTTTCATTTAAAGTGGTGTGTTAATGTCTCCCACTATGACTGTGGAGTTATCTGGTTGCCTTTTCAACTCTTTTAAAGTCTGATTTATGTATTTTGGGGCTCTTTCATTGGGCCCCTAGATACTTACTATGGTTTTATCTTCATGTTCAATTGACCCTTTTATCATTATATAATGTCCTTCCTTGTCTCATATGGTGGTTTTTGTCTTTTAAGTCAATTTGATCAGGAATTAATATTGCCACTCCTGCTCTTTTACAGTTGCCATTTGCTTGATAATATCTTTTTCCAACCTTTGATTTTTAGTCTATTTTGGTGTTTGTCCCTAAGGTGTGTCTCTTACAGACAGCATATTGATAGGTTTTGTTTTCTTATCCAATCTGAAACTCTCTGTCTGGTGCATTTAATCCGTTAACATTCAGCGTAATTATTGACAAGTATGAATTGGTTGCTGTCATTTTGTTATGTGTTTTCTCATGGTATCCGTGATTTCTTCCATATTATCTTCTGTGCTGAGGTCATTATGTTTATGAATCGTGTTATCATTTCCTTTGTTGCTGGCTGTTGTATTAGTATTTGCTGAATATTTGTGCTTGTCCTTTTTTTTATTGTAATGTGAAAGTTTCTCATTTTTCTTTGAAGTTGCCCTGTGATTTACAGTTTTCTCCCTGAGATTAGAACAATCCATTCTGTCTTGCAACTCACTTGACTTCCTCACCATGTAGAAGTTCTGTAACTACGCAGTGTTTTCCCTCTTTTTGTTTATAGTTGTCCTCACTTGCCAATTGATGTCTCTGGTTCCCTGTTCACAATCTTGTCAGCTTATGCTACTTTGGCTATGTCCATAGCTGTAGTTTCTGGGTTATGTCATTTTCTGTATTAATGGTTGGTTCTTACTTGCTATTTTTGTTTCTCTGTTCAAAGGACTCCCTTTAGTATCTCTTGTAAGGTTGGTCTGGTTCTAATCAGTTCCCTTAGTTTCTGCTTATCTGGAAATCTCCTAATTTCACCATCATATTTGAGGGACAGTTTTGCCGG
>NW_006922290.1:355008-372448 GCF_000298275.1 Orycteropus afer afer
ATTCTGTCTTCCATTGCATCAGTTCTCCTCCTTTGCCTTTTCAATGTATTATCTATTTCTGACAAATTAGTATTAGTATTAATCTTCTGGATTTCTATCTGTAGACTTTGAATCATTTCTAATTTTTCATTTATTTCATCATTTTTTTCTTGTATTTTCTTCAGAAATTGTTCTAGGGTTTAGTCTGTGTTTTCCTTGGTCTGTTTCTCAATCTTTTGAAGATACCTAAATATAATTCTTTAGAATTCCTTATCAGAGAGTTCCAATGCTGCTTCTTCCTCAGGGGTGTGTTCTGGATCTATATTCTGCTCCCTTGTTTCTACGACTTTTTCTTGCTTCTTTGTGTGGACTGTGATAGTCTGTTGTCTCTGAGACTTCGTGGCATTGTTGCATTTAGATCTCTGTTAACTGTTTGTGAAGAGCAGCCAAGGGTGTGTCAGACTCTTCTTGCTATTGTTGGCCCATTGATGGAGAAGGAAGTGGTGGCTCTCACTCAGTAAGTGAAGCTCCAGGAGGTGGCAGTGTAGTTGTGTCATATGGGGACTGTTGTTGTTTTCTACTGTGTTAGACAAAAGTGACAATTGAATAACCATCAAAAAAGTAAAAGCAAAAGGTCAAAAACACACCATGTAATCACAGAAGAACAGTAACCGGAAAAAGAAAAAAGGGAAAAAGAAGAAACAAAAGAAGAAAACCTGCACTATCTGGACAGGGAGCAATAAGAGAAAAAAGGTAGCAAATGAGAATAATGAAGAAAAAACTGAGCAAAACTCAAAAACAAGAACAAGGAATGGGGTTAACCATGAGAAAGAAGAAGAAATTGCTACCAGGAACAAGGAAAAGAATAAAATCTGAAAACTAGAACCTGCCAGGGGAAGAATAAAAAATAATAGTAAAAAGGACAAAAGTAATAATAATGATAGTAGTTTTAAAACAGATAAAAACAAAGTAAAAAACAGAAAAAAGAAGGAAAAAATAATTGGGGCAGGGCACCCAGCCTCCATCCGAGCACAGACTGGAATGGGATTCCTGCCAGCCTAGTATGTGGGTGGGAGTAAAGGATTGCCACACCTCCATTCACCAAGAGGGTGTGGGGTATAAGAGTAACGAGCAGAATGTCAAACCTTTCCAGTCATCTGGGTGCGGCATGTCCTTGCGGTTCCCAGCCAAGTGGAGCCTGTTCTTATGTCCCTTGTATCTGGGAGAATGCTGTCACTTTAAATATCCAAAATGGTCATGTCACTTGTAAGCATTCAAAATGGCTGCGCCCTCTGGACAGGGAAAACTCCACAGCTCAGCCTGCCATCTTCTTCGCTGCTTCCCCTTTTAATCCCCAGCCACCAGAGCAGTCCTCTGTGCAGTCCCTGGCTAGCAGGGCTGATTTTTAGGTTAATTCTTAGGTCCTACCACCACTCGGCAATATCCAATCTGTCTGTGCCATCACGATCGCTGTCAGACCATAGTTCTGCTTGTCTCAGGTTTTGGGATTTTCATGCAAATTCTGCTAGTTGGAGTTTAGTCCACTTCTATATCCTTCCCTTCAAAGCTCAGGGGTCCAGGATTATCTTCTGTATCTGTGTTAATTGGTTCCCCTTTTCTTTGTTAAATAGGGTCTGTACAGTCTTTCCGCTATTCAGATTCTCACTTGCTTCCTTAATCTGACCCATTTGTTCCTTCATTTCTTCACTGTAAGAGAATGAGAGTCCTTTTTACCAGATTCCTTTGATATTTACTTTAAAATGCTCTTTCTTTGCATGCTTTTACTTTCATTTATCCTACTCTGTTCCATACAGATTTTTAAAGACAAATCTGGCTGAGACGTATTTATATTTATATATATATATTTATATATATATATATATATTTAATCATCTTGCTTTAGGTAAAAGTTTACAGAGCAAATTAGTTTTCCATTAGATGGGTCCGACTCGACAGCACACAACAACAACAGTTTGTATATGAAGTGTTCAATAACATTGGTTACATTTCTCCAAAAAGTGTCAGCACTTTCCCTATTTTCAAATAGTGGCGGTGCATGAGGTGCATTGGCCGGGAATTCAACCCAGGTCTCCCATATGTTATTTTTGTTCATGTTAGTTGCCATTGAGTCTGCTGTAACTCATGGTGACTTTGTGTTTAAAAATGAAATGTTGCCTGATCCTGTGCCATCCTCATTATCATTGGTATCATGGTGGCGTTTGTGTTCTTCTATCTCATTGAAGGTTTCCCTCATTTTTACTGACATTCTGCTTTACTAGATGTCGTGTCTTTTTCTAGCAATTGGTCTTTCCTGATCATGTGTCCAAAATAAGTGGGGTTTAAGTCTCCCCATCCTCACTTCTAAGGAGGATTCCGGTTGTATTCCTTCTAAAATTGATTTGTTCTTTTGGCAATGTGTGGTATGTTTGATATTCTTTACCAAAACCACAACTTGTATATGTCAGTTCTTCTGTATTTCTTTTTCATTGTCCAGCTTTCATATGCATATGAGGCATTTGGAAGGCTAGAATTCTACCATTGAACCACCACTGCCTCCCAGTGGCTATATAAAAATCTTTAAGCTTAGATTCCACCCTCCCAAATTTTATTTACTTTGTACTTGTTGAACATATACATAGCAAAACATATACCAATTCAACAATTTTTACATGTATAATTTGATGACATTCTTCAAGTTGTGCAAGCATTCTCATGCTCCTTTTCTGAGTTATTCTCCCCTCATTAATAAAAACTCACTGCCTCTTGAGTTGCTGTTGTCGGTTTTTCTCATACAGATATTAAGAGAGCATTATACTTAAGGCAGACTTTTTTTTTTTTTTTTTTTCACTAGCTAAGTTATATTGTTCAGTTTTAAGATTTCAGGGGATATTTTTGGCTTAAAGTTTAAAGATTACCTCAGGGCAGTTAGCTTCAGCCGTTCATTTACCCTCCATAGTCCCAGAAAGTCTAGAGTCCATGAGAATTTGAAATTCTGTTCTGCATTTCTCCCCTTTTGATCAGGATTATTCTTTGGAATTTTTGATCAAAATGTTTAGTAATAATAGCCAGACACCATCCAATTTTTTCATCACATAGCAAAGGAAGCAGTTGTTATGGAGGCATTTATAGCCACACATTTCATATCCTCCTCCTATTCTGACTCTCCTTCCTCTATTGCTCCAACTGAGTAGAGACCAATTGTTGTGCCTTGGATGGCCACTGGCAAGCTTGTAAGATTTTAGGAACTATATAACTACACATGGAACAGAAGCAGTAAATACGTTATTAGGCCAGTTAACTGGGATGTCTCATGAAATTGTAAACCTAAACCTCCAAACCAACTAACCAAATCCCATGAGGTATTTGATTATACATAGGTATTCAGCATTGTACATAGGCTTCAGTAGTCTTTGGAAGCTGGATTTTAAACGGTCATACATATAAAAGAGTAATATGATTCTAGGAGTCCCTGGGTAGCACAAGCAAGGTGAGCCCTCAGCTACCAATAGAAAGGTTGGTAATTCAAACCCACCCAGCAGTGCCTTGGAAGAAGATGCTGGCAATCTGCTTCTGAAAGGTCACAGCCTTGAAAACCTTTATGGTGCACTTCTACTTTACATATGTAGAGTCATCATGAGTCAGAATCAACTTGACATCAGTGGGTTTTGCTATGATTCTAAAGTAGTGTCAAGAAAATGAGCTGAGTATGGAGAAATAGACACTGGGAAGAGGTAACGATGGGGAGGAAGTGGGAGGGGAGCTGTTGCATTGTGGTAAACTGTGGTCAGTGACATGAGACAAAGTATATGTGAACTGCTATGTGGAAAATGAATTTGCTCTGTAAATGTTCACCCAAATCACAATAAAAAAAAAAAAAAAAGCTAAGAATTATGAAATATGGTCAGTAAATCCATAGAGAGGTGCATGAGAGGTACAGACAACAAAGATGAATCCTTTTGCACATACAGTACTGTGTTGTCAGTGATGGCAAACATTGATATACGGTTGGATAGATGAGTGGACAGGCTGAACAATTAGGTATATCTGTGCAGGGAGGAGTGTGCCCATGACCATGTATAGGGTTGGCAGACAATGTTTTTACAAGTGTATTTGTATGTTCTATAAGAATTTCCAGGTATATAGTAGAGCTGACAAGGGACAAAGTTGTAGTCACTTCTTGGCCACAGCCAGCTTGCTACCCAGAAGGAACAAGTAGTAGGACCTCTGGGCTCGGGACTGTGGTCACAGAGGACATCAAGCTTAATTGGCATAACATACTTTACAAAAACATTGTTCCACATCCTACTTTGGCGAGTAGCCACTGGGGATCTTAAAAGCTTGTAAGCAGCCATCTAGAAGCAGTGATGGGGTCTCTCCTCGTCCAGAGCAAAGAAGAATGAAGAAAACCAGAGACCCATGGAATTAGTCCAGTTAGTCCAAGGGACTGGTATACCACATGATCCTCAGCCTATACGACTGTGAGACCACAAGAGCTAGATGGTGCCCAGCTACCACTGTCAACCACTCAGAGGGAGATCTATGTAGGAGATCCTGGATAGAGTGGGAGAACAACGTGGAACAAAACTCAAAATCATAAAAAAGGCAAAGAAAAAAGGGCCAGGTTTGCTCTTCTGACAGAGCCTGGTGAAATCCCTGAGACTATGGCCCCTAGCTGCCCTTCAGGTCTGGAATTGAACCTACTCTAGTAGCTTCCAGCCAAGCAAGATAGTCATATGAGCTGAACAATTTACATTAGGTAGATACTCTCCTTGGAGGGATCAATCATGGGAGAATAGAAAGGCTGTGTATGCCCAGGGAGACTGCTCAGGGGGCAAAAGTTCTTGGGAGGGTAGGACACAATGGGGAAGATGTGGGAAGAGAGCTGTTGCATTGTAGGAAATTACAGCTAATGTCACGAGACTGTGTATGTGAACTGCTATGTGGAAAATCTATTTGCTCTGTAAACTTTTACGCAAATCACAATAAAAATTAAAAAACAAAAGAAAGGTCGGTAAATCGTAAAAGTAAACAAAATCCCAGCCTTTTTTAAAATAGGTTCAGAGCTAGTGGAAGTAACAAGAAGGGCAAAGATGCACTGTTTAATATGGGAGGTTGCAGTGATCATTGAGGATAAAATGTGAGTTCTAATGTGAGCATGCGGGAGCTCTGGTAGCATAATGGCTAAGACACTTGCCTGCTAACCAGACGGCTGGTGGTTCAAACCCACCAGCCACTCCTCGGAAGGAAGGTTGGGCAATCCTACTTCCGTAGTGATACTGCCTTGGAAACCCAAGGAGGGGTCGCTATGAGTCGGGGCCGACTCGACGGCACATAACAACAATGTGAGCATGCAGAGTGAATCACCACTAGATGGTGCTCCTGCAGAAGGAATCTGTACTTGGATCCACAGAGTTTTTCTAGATAAATAATAAATCTCTGTTCTTACCAGTCTTTTCAGTTTCAATCTTGTCTTCTCTCAGAACATTTATCTATTTTGAAATTTAATAACCAGGTTATAAAAGTAAAGGGGTAAGGAAAATGCCAGTTATATTTGTGGCAAAAGGATGGATGTGTATGCACGTGAAAGCCGGAAAATGAATAAGGAAAATCAGAGATTTGATGACTTTGAATTATGGTGTTTTCAAAGAATATTAAATAAAGTACAGACTGCCAGAAGAATGAACAAATCTGTCTTAGAAGAAGTGTAGCCAGAATGCCCCTTACAAGGCAGGATGGTGAGACTCTGTCTCACATACTTTACACATGTTATCAGGAGGGACAATTCCCTGGAGAAGGACATTATGCTTGGTTAGGTAGAGGTGTCAGTGAAAAAGAAGATCCTCAACGAAATGGACTGACACAGTGGCCGCAACAACGGGCTCAAACATAGTGATGATTGTAAGGATGGCACGGAACCAAGCAGTGTTTCATTCTATTGTATATAGGTTTTGCTATGAGTCTCAACCAACTTGATGGTACCTGACAATACCTTTGTAGTTACTTAGTAATTTTTTTCCAGTATTTTAGAGTTTTCGGGGATTTTTTTTTCCCCATCTCACCCATTATTCACTGCCATGGAGTTGATTCAGATTCATAGTGACCCCTCCTTGGGTTTCCGAGGAGGTATCTCTTTGGAAGTAGATTGCCCAGTCTTCCTTCTGAGAAGTGACTGCTGGGTTTGAACCACCAGCCTTCTGGTTAGCAGTCAGATGCCTTAGGCACTGTGCCACCAGAGCTCCTTTAATCTTTATAATTTTTCTCTAAGATTATTTAATGCTTACCTTTGTTAGTATACCTGAAGTTCTGAGTTTATAAGCATGTACAGATAATTGACTATTCTAATTTGTGATATAAAACAAACATTTTTAACACTCAAATTTTTCATAATCATATCTTAGGTTATATAATAACCCATTGGATGGTTATACTTTAAGATTTCTCCCATTGTTTAGGCTAGTTAAGAGTTCCCTTATAGATTATATTACTATAATTCTGTGAAAAAGAAAAATTAAGAACTATATTGTTGTTGTTGTTGTTATGTGCCGTCGAGTCAAACCCGACTCATAGCGACCCCTCCTTGGGTTTCCGAGGCAGTATCACAACAGAAGTAGATTGCCCAACCTTCCTTCTGAGGAGTGGCTAGTGGGTTTGAACCGCCAGCCTTCTGGTTAGCAGTCAGATGCCTTAGACACTATGCTACCAGAGCTCCTGTTCTACATACATCATACCAAAATTTTAATAGTGATTCTTTTTGGTGGTTAAGACTTTGAATATTATTTTTTAAATTCATTATTTTAAATAGACTTTGTAAGTTTTTCTGTTTTACCCATACCAGTTCCTGTTGACTTATGGTGACCCCATGTTTGTCAGAGTAGAACTGTGCTCCATAGGATTTTTAATGGCTGATTTTTCAAAAGTAGATCACCAGGCCTTTCTTTTCAAGGTGCCTGTGGATGGATTTGAACCTCTAACGTTTTAGTTAGCAGTAAACCTATTAATCCTTTGCACCACCTAAGGACTCCAAGTTTTTCTATACGGAACTTAATGTTTGTTTTAATAAGGTGAATTTATCTTTCCAGCCCTGCTGCATAATGTGTAGCTATTCTGAAGCAGAGATCAATGAGGAGTTGGTTGCTTTCCTCCTCCTAATCAAATTACATGGAACCTATTACATTTTAAGTACACATATGATCTGTGTCCAGGTACTGACTACTGAAGGACCCCTGGGGCGCAGTAATTAAGCACTCAGCTGCTAACCAAAAAAGCAGTTCGAACCTACCAGCCTCTCTGCAGGAGAAATATGTGTCAGTCTGCTTCCATAAAGATTTACAGCCTTGAAACCTTGTGAGGCAGTTCTGGTGTGCCCAGTATGGTCGCTGTGAAGTCAGAATTGACTTGACAGCGATGGATTTGGTTTGTTTTTTGGTTTATTACTGGGTGATGGATGACAGATGATCTAGGTTTTTGTAGCTCAGGTAATGGTACAGTTTCATAAAACAGCCTGTCTCAGAACTCCAAGTTGTTCTGTTGATGTAAGCCGATTTGAATAGTAAATCTATGCATTGAGAAGTATTTCCTTCCTGTAATCAGGGAAAATATGGAATGGAATGATTGTCAACATTGTTGTTTCAAGCCCTTTAACCTTTAGGACCAGAAACTATGTATACTTGGTGCTTCCTATTCTCTGTGTTAGCACTGTTGCAACATGATGTGTAGGGGATATATGTTTGACATTAGTATTCCATATCCTCATCCATACTAATCCAGAGTAACGGAGCCTATAGCAACTCTAGGTTGGTTGGTTGGTTTTCTTTCCATGGATTTTCATTAGACATGGTCACATATTTTGGGGCCAAACCACTTATTACAATACTTGATATAAACAGAACTGATTAATTCTTTATTAAGTACCTGATTCATAGTAAAACTATTATAATAAAACTTTTCAGAATGTTTCCAGTTTGTGTGTGTGTGCATGTATGTATCTGTGTGTCCTGTTTCTTGCTCTCTTTTTTTTAAATGCATTTTATTGAAATATATATGTACAGTGAAATACACAAAATTAAACTGACATGGGTCAATGCTTTTTTTTTTTTGCAGTGTTCCCTTCCCACCCACCCCTGGCAACCAACAAAGAAAACTTACCTCCATATATAAACCTTTGCTTTACCATCCACAACAACGAACTAATACTATATTTGTCCTTCTGTGATTGACTTATTCCCCTCAGTGTAATGTCCTCCAAGTTCATCCATGTTATGCCATGTTTTGTAGACTCTACATTATCCTTTAGTGTTGCATAGTATTCCATCATTATATGCACCATAATTGGTCATCCACTCTTCTGTTGATGGGCACATAGGTTGTTTCCATATTTTTTGCTGTTATATATAGTGTGATGATGAATGTGGGTGTGCATATATCTGTTCCTGTCCTGGCTCTCACCTTTCTAGGATCTATACTTAGTGTTGGGATTGCTGGGTGAAATGGTATCTCCAATTCCAGCTTTCTAAGGAATCACCATACTGCTTTCCACAGTGGTTATATTACTTCACAGTCTCACCAGCAGTGTATGAGAGTCCCAGTCTCTACACATCCCCGCCAGCATTTATTTTCTGTCTCATTGAATCTTGCCATCAGTGCTGGGGTGAGATGGTATCTCACAGTTGTTTTGATTTGCATATCCCTGATGGCCAGTAATTATGAGCATCTTTTCATGTCTTCTGCCCATTTTTCAATTGGATTGTTAATCCCTTTGGTGTTGAGGTGTTGGAGTTTTCTATAAATCTTAGTGATAAGTCCCTTGTCAGATACGTAATTATCAACAAGTGTGAATTTGTTGCTGTCATTTTGTTATGTGCTTTTTTGTGGTGTTGATTTCTTTGTTCTGTATAGTTTTCTGTGCTGAGGTCATTTTGTGTATGAATCTTACTACTTCCTTCATTGGTATTGTTTTAGTATTTGCTAAATATTTGTGCTGGTCCTCTTTTTTATTTTGATGTGAAGGTTTATCATTTATCTTTGCGGTTACCCTGTGATTTATAGTTTTCTTCCAAGTTTAGAACAGTCATTCTGTCTTGTAGTTGTCTTGCCTTCCCTGCCATTTAGAAGTTCTGTAACTATACAGCTATACAGATTTTTTCCCTCTTTTTTGTTTTTAGTTGTCCTCATCTGTCAATTATTGTCTCTGGTTCCATGTCTGTAATCTTGTAGGCTTATTTACTTTGGCTACTTCTATAACTGGGTTGGTTTCTGGCTTATATCATCATGTGTGTTAATGATCAGTTGTTTGCTGCTGTTGGTTCTCTGTCCAGAGGACTCCCTTTAGCATCTCTTATAAGGTTGGTATGGTTTTAACAAATACCCTTAATTTCTGCTTATCTGGAAGTGTCCATCATGGTAGCATAGTGCCTAACACACTTGACTGCTAACCAGAAGCTGGCAGTTCAAACCCAGCCACTCCTCAGAAGGAAGGTTGGGCAATCTACTTCCGTAGTGATACCACCTTGGAAACCCAAGGAGGGATCGCTGTGAGTTGGGGCTGACTCGATGGCACATAACAACAAGCAACAACATGTGAGGGACAGTTTTGCTGGGTATATAATTCTTGATTGGAAAATTTTTCTCTTTCAGGGTTTTATATATATCATCCCATTGTCTTCTAGCCTGCTTAGTTTCTGCTGAGAAATCTGAGCTTAGTCTGATTGCTTGCCCCTTGTAGGTAACTTTTTGTTTTTCCTGTGATGCTTTCAGGATTCTGTCTTTGTCTTTGCTTTTGAGGAGTTTGATGATGATATGTCTTGGTGATTTTCTTTTGGGGTCTGTCCTGTTTGGGGTTTGTTGGACTTCCTGAATGGATATATTCTCATCTTTCATCATACCAGGAAAATTCTTTTCCACAAATCTTCGACAATTTTTTCTGTAGTTTTGTTTCTTTCTGTTCTGGAATTCTGATTACACATAGGTTATTCCTTTTGATGGTATGCCACATGACCCTTAGACTTTCTTCATTTTGTTTTCATCTTTTTTCTGATTGATCCCTTTTCCAGGAAGTATTGAGGTATTTGCCTTTAATCTCACTAATTCTGTCTTTCATTGATTCATTCCTACTCCTTTGCCTATTCACCATCTTTTCTATTTCTGAAAATTTAGTATTTATCTTCTGGATTTCTGTCTGTAGATTTTGTATCGTTTCTTATTTTTCATTTATTTTGTCATTTTGTTCTTGTATTGTCTTTTGAAATTGTTCTAGGGTTTTCTCTCTAATTTTGTCATTGTTTTCCTTGATTTGTCTCTCAATTCATTGAAGGTACCTAAATATAATTGTTTTGAATTCCTTATCAAGGAGTTACAATGCTGCTCTTCCTGAGGGATGTGTTTTGGGTCTGTATCCTGGTCCCTTGTTTGTCCTGCTTCATCTTGCTTCTTTGTGTGGACAGTGATGCTTGGTTGTCTCCGAGGCATTGTGACGTTTTTGTGTTTATATTTAATTGGTGATTGTATGTTGGAGTGACTTGGCCACGATTTTCGTTTTCTTTGTTTTGTTTGTATGTTACCTACGTAAGCAGGGTACTGTGCTCCTTTATTCACTAGTTGGCGGCATTTACACACTTACACATTCACTACCTGTCCCTTTCCCATTATCTGCCCCAGTGTGTCTCCCAGAACATTTCCGTTTATCCCTTAGAGAAGGTAGATAAAGATAGGTCTTTATCTACCCTTGGGGTCTTCTGTTCCTGTATCCCAAATGGATAGGATCATTCTGCCTAGGGCTACAAAATTGCCAACTGCTACCTTTGCAGTCCTTGAGAAGAAGAACCAAACTTTCTTAGTATCTGTCACAAAGTTTCTTACCCTAAGACTTCTGCAGGGAGCTCTGGTGGCGTAGTGCGTAAGGCACTTGACTGCTAACCAGATGGCTCGCGGTTCAAACCCACCAGCCACTCCTTAGAAGGAAGGTTGGGCAATCTACTTCTGTAGAGATACTCCCTCGGAAACCCAAGGAAAGGTCGCTATGAGTTGGGGCCAACTCGATGGCACATAACAACAACAACAAGACTTCCGCGTGGCTCTCGTCTTACTGAGCATATGCCCATTTCTTGGAGCTAGAGTTCTAGAAAGAGCATTGGCATCTTTATTTGCTAAATGAGGAAGTGCACACTGACGTTGCAGTTTCCCAGTGCTACTCTCCAGTAGGCTGCATCTAGTTGGTACTGATAAACAGAGATAGGAAAGGACAATTTTGTCAATCCACATCTGAAAAAATGGGTACAGTTGGGACTGTACAAATGGGTGCTCAACTTAAAAACAAAATTGTTCAACTATTAGTAAGTTACCATGATCATTTTTCTTCATATATTGTTTTAAATTGGCCATGCTTTTGTTAGGTACCCTTGAGCTGATTTAGACTCATAGCGACCCCATGCATATTGCAATATATACTAGTACAGCATAGTGTTAAGAGGATAGGCTTAGGGTTTTGTGATTCTCAAACTTGAGAGTGCTGAAGAGTCACATAAGAGACTTGGTGAAAATGAAAATTCCTGAGTCCCACGCCTAGAAATTCTTACTGGGGAGGTGATGTCAATCTCCATTTTTACCAGCACCCCAGGCAATTCTGAGGTAGACTAATGTTTAGAAATAGATATAGATATTGGATGTTAGAAAATGCCCATTTAATAATCAAACCAGTATTATGTTGTGAACCAGAGTATTATACATGTAGTTACACGTTTCATTGGTTATAAAACAAAAAATTTACCAACAATACATTGTTTTACATTTATATGAAAAATCAAGATCTGTCTTAGGTCAGTAAATTTTTACAAATTAATAACTGTAATCTTAATGCTTATACTATATGAAGGGATGGTGCCAATGATTTCTTTATTGTTAACTATTCCTATCAAAGTTCCAGAAGCCAAATAATACTTATTTTGCTAATTATTTTGCTTCTGTCTTAGACTTAATTATCAAAGCATTAAAAGTCAATATGTTACATAAAATGATTGTGCTGCATTACAAATGGATTCCTCTTAACATTAGTTCCTCTCAGGGTATCACTACAGAAGTAGATTGCTCAGTCTTTGTTCTGAGGAGTGACTGGTGGGTTTGAACCACCAGCTTTCTGGTTAGCAGTCAGATGCCTTAGGCACTATGCCACCAGAGCTCCTTAATATAAGATAAATCAAAAAACCAAACTCACTGCCATCGAGTCCTTTTCGACTCATAGCTACCCCTCCTTGGATTTCCAAGGCAGTATCTCTAGGGAAGCAGATTGCCCAATCTTCCTTCTGAAGAATGGTTGGTGGGTTTGAACCGCTAGTCTTCAGGTTGGCAGTCAAATGCCTTAGACACTACACCCCATAGTACCTTTAAAAAACTTAGAATCTGTGTTGATTAATATAAGCTCCTTCTTGGTGTAGGCATTTGTATTTGAATGACAAAATCTCCTTCAGTGAAATTATTTTAAGCAATCAGAACTGTCAGCAGAAAGAATCCCTTTTTTCTAAAAAAAAATTCAGTTCATATTTATAATTTATGTAAGCAGTGAAGATGCCATTGGATTTTACTACAGACTGTGATTGAAACTTGGTAATCCAAGGTTTCTCCACCCAGTACATTAAATCAGGCAGCCCCAAAGGGTCTTGGTAGTCCAGCGTTTATAACATCCTTCTTTACCTGCTGATCGACCTCACTTCCTGGATTTCAGTCCGTCTAGTTATCAGCTAACAAAAGAACAGCTTTTGGTTCCTGCAGACGCTGGTGAAAAAATAATCATGAGAAAGAAATCTACCTTATGCTGTATTTTTTGTCTGCAAAAATAAACTCAGCCATCATACGGCTAACAGGTACAGAGGGAAGACACAAGCTCTTTCATGAGAAGAAATTACAGAGAAAAATGAGCATCATTTCTCAAGGTTTTTATTTTCTCTGATCTACAAGTGATGCTGCTGTAATTGTAGCTGCAGTTTTTACCGATCATTCACCACTCAGCAGCTGGTAGAGAAGTAAGACTGCTTGGCAACCACCTGCAGGGCTGCAGAGATGAATTACATTTTCGGAAACAACACACTTCTGTACTCTCGAGCCAGTCGAGGAGGCAATACTAGCTCTAGCCATGGCTCGGTAGGCCCAAAGCAGAAACACTGGGCAAAAAAGGGCTCATCAGATGAACTGCAAGCTGAGCCAGAACCTTCACGCTGGCAGCAGATAGTTGCATTTTTCACTCGAAGACACAGCTTTATTGACTGCATCTCAGTAGCCACCAGCTCCACCCAGGTAACATACCACTTGTTGAAATGATTTTCAGTATATTTCTGTTCACATTTGCTTTGCAAAAATGTCTTAGTACAGGTTTCTTCTTGTTTTTTTTTAGATGTAGATTATCCACTGAAACCTTGGATGCGCAGAAATGTATGTTTTCAGTCTGACTATGCAGTACTTTAGCATGAAGGGTGGAACAAAAAATATGTTCCCTTATGCTCTTATGTAATGCCAGAGAAAACAGTCTCAGGTTTTGTTCATTGACTTCTCTAAAATTATAAAGCGTTTGGTGGATAAACTAAAATGTAAATTAATAATGCTTTCTACTTATTTCTAGACTGTGTTAAATGTTATAAACTATGATGCCTGGCCAGAGCATTTAACTATTTAGCTTTTCTGTGTCATTAGATAACCTTAAGGAGATTGTTATGGTAAAGGAACAGAAGATAATTTGAAACATTTCCATTGTCCAGTATTTATAAAATAAATTAAATTTAATACAGTTGACTAGTATTATATATATATTTCTATCTTAAAGTTACAGTAACTAAATTATGGTTTCTTTGAAGGGATTTAATGAATCCTTCCATTTCTTAAATGTATATTATCTAGGGTTAACTTTAAATCAATAAACTTGTAATTAACATGATCAGGATTTTTTTTCCCCCCACAAAGTCAAATGACAGTTTTTAAGATACTGGAAGTCTCCAAATTTAAAAAATAATAATAAAACCCCTTCTTTTTGAGGATATGAGTACTGAAATTAGGAAAAATATCAAAGAAAATTAATACTAGTTTTGAATGAAATATCTATTGTTTGGAGGAATAAAGGAGGTACAGGGAATATTCATATTATAAAACAAAATTTTAACAGGTATTCATTCAACTTTAACAAAAACAGAAGGATGAGTCAGTTTAATTTAAAAACAAGTTGAGAATGCTTATGTCCTTTAACATCCATAATATTTAAATTAAAATATATATACATATATGTGCACATTTCTTAGAGCCTCTTAAAATAAATCCTTTAAGACATATTTTTTAAAATTAGAAGCAATATAATTAAGTGAAACTGTCAGTCAGCAGTTTCTTATTTTGGTTGTTAGAATTGTCTTTTAATAGTTATGATTTTAAAGTAATGTCAACTTTCTTAAGTAAGACATTCTACTTATTTTTCTTATGTTTGAGAGAAAAATGGAATTACTGGTAGAGGCAGTCATTCATCATTTTCATGTCAGCACAGATGTGACTTAAAATCAAAACTTAGCAGAGGCAAAGATTGATTTAATTCTTGGATTATTACTTAAACCCAAATTTAACTAGTTGATTTTGGCTAAAATTACATATTTAAAAAAGGATGCAAAGACCAAGGTTTTGATGTTTAATTCTTTATAGAGTGGTATTGTTTATTGTAGATTAATATGAAATGTTTTCCATTGTCAAGAGGAAAGTTGCATTACAAACTTCAACAGATTATACACACACACATCTACTGATAATCCATATTTCATGTTGAGGTAATATTTTATTAAGGTCATGCAAATGAAAAGACGAAAATAATTCGTACGTAAAATTATTGAAACCACAGAATTACAATATGGTTATGTAGGATTTAGAGCAAAAAGTAGCTATCATACTGGATGAAAATAGAGTCAGAATTTTAATAATGACTTCTGTTTACAATTGATCTGACAAAACCATTTCAAATTTTATTTTTCTCTCATTTGGTTCAGATTGTTTTGATTACTTTTGTATTTTGTCTCTGAAAGTACAGATTATAAGGTCAGAGGTGTTACCTTTTATTTCTCCTGCTTTGGAGTACCAATGTGTCATTTTTCATTCTGTATGTTTTTCTAACTGATGAAAATTATACTTGTGGTGAACTGGATATTTTATGTATCCAAGTATTTGCTGGGATTCATTAGAATTTATTTCACAGGATAAAATATGAGACTGAAAAAGAACTTTAGGCATATCTTAGTTGATGCTAGGATATATTTTGTTATTTTATCTACTGAGCTCATGACTGGCAACTTTATTTTGTAGCACCAGAAAAGATTTGTATCTTGTTAAAAAAAGAGTAGATTGATGAAATTCATAGTAATTTATTGAGCATCTACTGTATACCTATGAAAATAGTAGCATGATAGTGTTTTGTACTGTAATTGATTAGTAGCAGAGGTGATTACCAGGTCTATTTCAACTTTGTCAGAAAAATTGTTTTCTAAAATTTGATAGCAGGATTAACTTTTTATAACTATGCCATATGACATTTTTAGCAGATTGGAGAGTTGTCATTAAATCACATTTTACTAGTTTGAAAGGCATTGCTCTGATTTAGTATCTCTCCAAATATCTACATATAAAAATGTAATTTATTTACTGATTCATTTAAATTGCTTGTGTGTTGGAGATATTTACGTTCACATCTGAAATTATGTGTCAGGTTCTCCTGAAACACCTGCTACTTTGTAGGAAGTCATTTATGCTTTTTTGAACAATAAAGCCATTAGGTAGTTAATGACAATACCAGAAAGAGTAGAAACCAGGTCGTTACAAACTTCTGCAAGACAGCCAGCTCCTAGGATAGGACTTGGCACATAGTTGGTGCTCAGTAAATGTTTATTTAATTAATTTCCATTTCAATCACCTGGAACCTTGTTATCTCCTGGCCTTCTAAAATCTATAATATGGCTCATAATCTGATACACTGTATACTTAGATTTACCGAATTTGCTCTTTTCTCCCAGAAGTACCTTTAGTTCTTCAAAGCAGCCTGTATACCACTTTAGTTTTCCTTCCTCTCCATTCTTCATAGTTTCCTGAAGCCACACAAATGCCCCATACATCTGATTTTCTTACCCCCTTTCAGTCCTTACCCAATAATGATAACCACACAGCTTACAAATTGTCTCTAACTTTATTATTTGGTAGTATCCCAAAAGTTTACATTATGATTTTATTTTAAATTTGAATCCAGGGTTAGAAGGGAAAACTAGTAAATAAGGGGAGGTCAGAGTTTCAGGAGGAAACCTTGGTGAAGAGAGCAAAGTGTGCCTAGACCTGCTTTTGACTTTGCATATAAGTGACTTGTACTTGGAGGCTGCTTGATACTTTTAGCATAAAGTTGAAATTGTAAAATTTTAGACTAAGACCAGTTTCTTGTGAATTGGTTTATTTTGATACAAATTTTTCTATTCAGCAATTCATACTACTTATGCTCTTAATTTTGAATAGTTACTATAATGTAGAAAATGTGACCTACACATTGTCAACCCTTCTTCTTGATTCCTTACCTTAGCATCCCTCCTTTTCTTGTGTATGGGATCACTTGTTGCCAGTTTGCCCTGTCCTGTTTAGCATACTCAACCCTGTTCTAATTTTCATATTGAGCAGGACTTTAAGAAACTATATAGCCCAGTAGTTCCAGGCTTTGCTGCTTGATTAAAAACCAAACCAAACCCTGCCGCCATCAAGTTGATTCCAGCTCATAGCATAGGTGAAAATTTTTATCTGTTTGGTGATATCAGTGTTAATTGATATGAGTACTAATCATATAAACTTTGAATAGCTATGAGGTTCTGTTGTTGTTGTTGTTGTTATGTGCCATCGAGTCGGACCTGACTCATAGCCACCCCTCTGTGGGTTTCCCACGTGGTATCACTATGGAAGTAGATTGCCAACCTTCCTTCCGAGGCATGGCTGGTGGGTTTGAACCACCTGGTGGGTTTGAACTGCCAGCCTTTTGGTTAGCAGTCAAGTGCCTTAGACACTACACTACCAGAGCTCCTTGTGAAGTTCTAGGTCACTTCAAATGTGTGTTTAACAGTTGTTCATGTATTTTAGACTACTTGAAAATTCCTACTTTAGGTCATTATAAATATTCAAATAGTATTTCCCCCTAAACACTTGCTATGCCAGATTAAGCTAAAAGCAAAAAGCTCTATCCCTAGAAGTGAATAAAATAGACATGAAGACTTGTCATAACTTAAGTAGAATAATAAAATTTTCATAAGATTGAATATATTAGTCACATGAACTGAATAATCGACTTTTTAGAGGAAAAATTTTATCCTAAATTAAGATATAGGAAAATACTATTCAAATGCATATGTGGAAAAATATGTAGGCGAGCTCTGGTAGCGTAGTGCCTAAGGCACTTAACTGCTAACCAGAAGGCTGGCGGTTCAAACCC
>NW_006922290.1:376913-378303 GCF_000298275.1 Orycteropus afer afer
AGAGTTGCAGATTGGATAAGAAAACAAAACCCGTCAATATGCTGCCTACAAGAGACACACCTTAGAGATAATGACAAAAACAGACTAAAAATCAAAGGGTGGAAAAAGATATATCAAGCAAATGGCAACTGTAAGAGAGCAGGAGTGGCAGTATTAATTTCTGATCAAATTGACTTTAAGACAAAAACAACCATATGAGACAAAGAAGGACATTATATAATGATTAAAGGATCAATCTATGGTCTGTAACTATAAATACCACCTTTTGTAATCTTACTTCCCTTGAGATTTGAGACAGTCACTCCATTGGTAAAGTCTAAACTTGGTTAATTGCACTTCTTCCTCCTCTACATAAGCTCCCAAGGTGCACATTAAACTTCTAATACCTGTTTCTAGACCTTATTCTCAATTGATGATCTTACTACTCCCACCTTGTTAAAAAGTAAATGAACCCTTTGTATTCCAGTCACTAACTCCTCATTTCTGACTACATCTGAGGCCAGTTGATTATTTGAAGATTTCTGAAATTGTTTCCTCTCTTGACTGCATCACATGTCTTTTGCAAACCTACTGTAATACTTCTCATTTAAACAAACCACCATAAAATTTCTTTTTGTCAAGTAGTTTATTAAATCCAGTAATTCTCAGTCATCATTGTTATTGAACCTCACAACACATTTTACACAATTGATACTCTCTTCTTTTTTCCACCAACCTCAATTTTCTTTGGAATTGTCTTCCTTTTTCCTGTTCCTAAATGCTGAACAGATTTCAGCAAAGATTCTACAGGGACTAGGAAGAAATGCCTGGTCATCTACTGAAAATCAGCCAACGAAAACCCCATAGATCACAAATGTCCAGTCTGCAACAGATCATGTGGATGGCATAGGACCAGACAGGGTATTGTTCTGCTGTGCATGGTCCCATCCATTGGGCCAACCTGACAGCAGCTAACAATAACAATAATAACAAGGGCTCAGTACTTGAACTTCTTCCCTTTGCTCTCTTTTTGTATTCATGCTTCTGGTGATCTCATCCAGCCCTGTGCCTTCAAATACCGTCAATATTTATATCTTTAGCCCACAGCTAATCCCTGTACACTTAACTTTTATATCTAGAGTCCCACTTGATATCGCCACTTTGGGTTAAGCATCTGTAAGTTAACATGTCAAAAATTGAACTCCTACGTATATAACTCTTTCCATTATTTTTCCTTTAGTGTAATGTTCACCGATAAGCTCAATACAAAACTAGAATGGTGCGGTGTAGTAAATTACTTAGTGTGGCTTTTCTATCCATAAGTCTTTGTAAACTCCAAGGTGGGATTTTGTATGAGCAACTGAGCAGCCCCTGATTGCTGAGGCTATCCACCTGGGTTATTTCTGTTGGG
>NW_006922290.1:380415-382675 GCF_000298275.1 Orycteropus afer afer
AACAACAACAACAACAATTTGTATAAAAGAATACTATGTGTCATAAAAAGGAGCTCTGCTGGCACAGTGCTTGAGGCATTTGACAGCTAACCAGAAGGTTGGTGGTTCAAACCCACCAGCCACTCCGCAAAAGGGCAACCGGGCAATCAAGTTCCATAAAGATTTACTGCCTCGGAAACCCAGTGGGGGTCGCTATGAGCTGGAATTGACTTGATGGCAGTGGGTTTAGTTAGATTTTTGATGTGTCCTAAATGAGACCATTCTGGATTATAAATAATTTCATTTTTAAACCATAGATAGGATATATGCTATCTTAAAAATAGAGATGATAATATCAACCTCATAGTTACTTGGGTTAAATGATTTAATACATATATAAAGCACTTAGAACAGTGCCTGGTATGTAGTAAGCTCTGTGTTAAGGCTGCTAACCAAAAGGGCAGTTCAAACCCAATAGTCACTCTGCAGGAGAAAGATGAGGCTTCTGCTTCCATAAAGATGTACAGCCCTGGAAACCCTATGGGTCAGTTCTGCTCTGTCCTATAGGGTCAACATAAGTTGAAATCGACTTGATGGCAGTGAGTTTTGTTTTTTTTTTGTATCCCAGAGTAAGTTACCACTGTTACCATTATTTTATTTTTATATTGCTTATCTCGAATAGTCTATGGAGAAATTAAAATAGAGGTAATTAGGAATTGTAGCAAGTAGGATGATGCAGTGTATTCAGGCATTCAGTAAATGTTTTTGACTGAATTAATTGACTTTTGTAAGCTGCCTGCTTTTAAGTGTAAGCTGTCCGCTTTATTTGTTGTTGTTTAAGAACTTAAGATCTCTAAACTACTGCACAATTTAAGAGAGGGGCCCAAAGAACCCCTCAGGTTCCTGGTGAGATTACCAATTCCCTGACGTTGCCTCTGCTCCAAATCTCTTTCTGGCAAATCACTAAAGGAACCGGTCACAAGAAAACTAATTTACTTGATTATCCACCTCTTACCAAGCTCCCCCAAGCATACCATCAGGACTAATACTATCCTCAATCACCACAAAAATCCCAGGTCTTCCAGATCACTGTCATTCAATTCCTTATCCCTGTATAACTGTGGTATATCCCTAATCTGTCATAATCGCCCATTTATTTCTAACCACACAACCCCTTTCACTCTGCCCTACAGAACTAATTTATCATCAGCAGAACATCAATTTTATCATCCTCAGTATCTTCTGGGATGGTTCATTTTACCTTTTTTCTTTCAGGGAAACCTGGCATTCCTCTGAGAATAGTTTTTTCTATAGTCATCACAAAAAAGTAGAAGTTTTATGTCTTGTGCACCATTGGACCTACAAGTAGTCACCTTTTCAAGTCAAATGCATCTATCCCAATCACTCTTATTGATAGTTTGAACACTTGGTTTGCTTTTTTTTTTTTTTTTTCTATTATTCCTTTAATCATTTTTAGTAATTTTCAGTATCCTTATGTGGTCTGTCCAAAATGCTAACTTCTTAATTTTTGATCTTTTAACCTCTGGAGATCTTGTTTTTTCTTTTCACTTCAGTGACCCCTTAAATGATTATATTCAAGACCTTCTTGTTACCATTAACCGTACCATTTAAAAAATCTCATTTATAAGCATTTCATAATGACAATCACACCCTTTCTTTTTAGCTCACTTCCTTTAGTGTTTCCACTATAATGATTTTTTTTCCCTACCCTCTCAGTACCTTCAACCCACTTTTTTTTTTTTTTAATCCCTTTTACCTTGTTCACATTCTATGGTCCATAACTCTGTGCATGGTGGTTGGGGAACAAACAGAGAAGGTGAAGAGAAAGGTGGGCTGAGCTGTGGACTTTTGCCGGTCCGGAGGGTGCCGCCATTCTGTAGGTTTAAAAAGCGGCTTGACTATTTTGGATATTTAAAGAAACAGCGCTCTCGCAGATTCCTGTGGTGGTAGGACTTAAGAATTAACCTAAAAATCACCTTGCTAGCCAGGGACTGCACGGAGGACTGTGCATGGTGGCTGGGGAATAAATGGAGAAGGTGAAGAGAAAGGTGGGCTGAGCTGCGGACTTTGCCAGTCCAGAGGGTGCCACCATTTTGAAGGTTTAAAAAGCGGCTTGACTATTTTGGATATTTAAAGAGACAGTGCTCTCGCAGATTTCTGGGGCTTAAGAACACATTCTGCTTTCCAGCAACCCCAAGGACACTCGGGGCCTGCAAGACTGAAAAGGTACGACATTCTTCTTGTTACTACACCCTATACC
>NW_006922290.1:386785-410056 GCF_000298275.1 Orycteropus afer afer
CAGTTGGTGAAAGGGCTGGAGGGAGGCAGCATGTCTGGCCTAGCAGGAATAGGCCTTGGGTTACTGCTGGTAATCCTGTCTTCCTCTCGTGGGATTAGAGGAGGTCAGAACATGTGGCCTCCTTGTCGTTTTTGCAAATGGTCTTTTTTTTTGTTCCACATCCAATACAATAGCAAATCGTACTGGCTCTATGAATTTAGGATATATTTATGACCTGACCATTTTTTACTGCTTCTATAACTACTAATTCAAATTATTTTCGATTTGTTGCCTGAACTATAGAGTAGACATCTAACTGGTCTCCCTGTTTCTATTCTTGGCCCTCACGGTTATTTTCTTCACCTAGCATACAGGTTCATCCTTACAAAATAGAAATTAGTTCATGCTGATACATTGTTTACAACTTCCCATTGCTTCTGATCACATTTATAAAAAATGTGTAAAATTTACTGTAGCCCAAAAGGTCCTGTATGATCTGGCCCCTGGCAGTATCTCTAACCCCATTTCTCACCTCTCCCTCACTCATTCTGTTTCCAGTTATACTCGTCTTGTTCCTGTTCCTCAAATACATCAAACACGTGGCCATCTCAGAGCTTTTCTCTTGTCCTCTCTCTGCCTAGTGCATTCTTTCTTCAAGATACTCTTACGGTCTTACTCCCAGGCTTCCTTCAGGTTTCTGTTTGGCCATTTGTCTAAGAGTGACTTTGAAAATATACAGAACTGATGATGCCATAATCTAGATTAGATTGACCATAGTTAGAAGAACTAAAAAAGTGAAATTTATTGTATAAGCTTTGATGGCATAGTGCCTAAAGCAGTTGACTGCTGACCAGAAGGTTGGCAGTTCAAACCCACCAGCCACTCCACGGAAGGAAGACTGGGCAATCTACTTCCATAAAGATTTATCGCCTTGGAAACCCAAAGGGGGTCGCTGTGTCAGAGTCGACTTGATGGAAGTGAGTTTGGTTTGGTTTGGTTATGTAGTTGGCAGATGTGTTGTATTCATCTTTGTAGTTTCTGTTTAATGTTTTGATTATCAGATGGCCCTTTTGTCAAGGGCAAATAGGTAAAGAGAAAGAAATTTCATAAACTGTAGTTGTTTTTTAATATATTCAAACAAATTTTAAAATTTATCTTTTATATAATGTGTATAAATACTGCTAAAATGACCGACCCACATGCTTTTGGTATTAGGCCAGGAGATTCAGCCTGTGCCGTGTTTTTACCCATTCAAGCAATGTTTGTTTACATGAGAATTGTACTTCTTACCACTTACCACAGCTCTAATTCAGTAGTCAACTGAGTAGTGATTTGTTTAAACCTAGTTGCTAAACCACAACTCCACAAGAGATGGGACTGCAATGTGCGTGTTTTCTTCTCTTATAGCCACAGAGTAAATGCACCTGATAAATGTTTGTTGATTGAATAAACAAATACTTTACAAATGTTTTGGGAGCTCTGGTTGGTGGCGTAGTGCCTAAGGCACTTGACTGCTAACCAGAAGGCTGGCAGTTCAAACCCACCAGACACTTCGGAAGGAAGGTTGGGCAACCTACTTCCATAGAGATACTGCCTCGGAAACCCAAGGAGGGGTTGCTATGAGTCGATCTGACTTGATGGCAGTGAGTTTGGTTTTCTTTGGTATACAAATGTTTATTTTTATTTAATCTGATCATAGCTAAGAGGAAGTTTGGTGCTTCTAAACATAATTCGTTGTTGTTATTTGCCGTGGAGTCGGACTTGACTCATAGGGACCCCTCCTTGGGTTTCCGAGGTGGTATCACCGTGGAAGTAGATTGCCCAACCTTCCTTCCAAGGAGTGGCTAAGTCACTTTAAAATTCCAAGCCATTTTTTATGTAGGACTATTACTTGATAAAGAAGTTCTCGTGGTAGAGTAGTTAAGGCAATTGGCAGCAAACCAAAAGGTTGGTGATTCAAACCCACCAGCTGTTCCACAGAAAAAAGATGAGGCCGTCTGCTTCTGTAATGATTTATAGTCATACATACTCTTTAGGAGTCACCTTGAGTTGGAATCAACTTGATGACAGTGAGTTTGGTTTTTTGGTTTTTTTTTTTATGCTTGCAAAAGACTCTTGGTGGTGCAGTGGTTAAGCACTCTGTTCAAATCCAGCAGCTACTTTGGGGGAGAAAATTGAGGTGATCTGCTTGCCTAAAGGTTTTAAAACCTTGGAAACCCTATGGGGCACTTCTGCTGTCTTGTAGGGTTGGTATCCATCAGTCAACTCAATGGCAGTGCATTTGGTTTGGGTTTTATTGCTTGAAAATTAGCAGGTCTTCATTATAGTATTTTGTAAGCTCATTTATATTTCAAAAGTAATTCAAAGACCTCTGAAAAATTTGTGAGGTGTGTATATTTTTACACACATGAAGAACTTAAATTCTATCAACATTTTACTTAGTTTCTTTGAAAATTTTTTTCCATGTTACTCTTTTTACTTCCTGCTACTATTATTTAGATTCCATTTTCAGTCATCCACTTTTATATCAGAGGTTAGAATTTTGATAAAGGTAAAAATAGTTGTTCAGACCATGTGAAAAACAGTAGCCTACAATTATCACTTTATTTAACAAACTTTAAGTAAATCAACTTGTGATAATTTTACAGAATATGCAAATCAAACCAGTTTTATGCAAGTGTGAACCAACTGGCAGTGACATCTGGAAACAGTAGAATTTTAGGAAAAGCCTAACCATAACTTCTACTGTCCCTTAATAAATTTATTTAAAAGATTTTTTTCTTTATCATCTCTTTAACAGGAGCCCTGCTCATTCATTATTTTACCTTTGTAGGCCTCAATTTAGACCCATTTCTCATCAGTATTTTTTTAGTATTCGTGATATCTAACTACTGACTTTTGACTTAGCTTTGGAATGTGAAGTGATATAGTTATGGCAGAGTGAGGTCAATTGATTGCCTTACACATTTTTTGTTGGTTTTAATAAAAAGAACTAGAGATGTAATCTGGGCTTTGAATTAAAACAGCCTTGTTTTCCTATGTTTAACTCTGGCTAGTCTTGGTAGAACCACCCAGTGTATCAAAAGGTTATAAATTTGAAAAAGAAATCAGTTTGAAAGTATTTTAGAGGACAGAAGAAAAACAAACAAGATGCATACCAGTCTTAAGAATTAATTGCTTCAGATACACTGAATATCATAGTAGGATTTTAGAAAGGCAAAAACAGAACACATTTTCCAAACTTGAAGGCTACACGCAGTAAAGAACCTAAATTCTTTTGATTTTAAGAGGACATCTTTATTATATAAACTTTTTGTAAGAATAGTTTATAGAACTCTAGATCAAACTTGAAATTCCCCTGTGTATTTCTCTTTATAATTATCACTTCTTTGTTTTTTATTAACATGGATAATTAAGGAATTAGAACAAAATTTATTTTAATAAAAAAATAACATGTTTTGAAGTAATGTTCCATTTTCTTCCTTTGATTTAATCAGCTGTTTTCCTCCTTACTCACCTAAAGCAGGGATCAGCAAATTATAGCCTGTAGACCAAGTCTGCAGTGTACTGTATATCAGTACACAGCCTTGCCCATTTGTTTATGTGTTGTCTGCCTTCAAGCTACAACAGCAGAGTTTGGTAGTTTTAACAGAAACTGTATGGCTTATAAGCCTAAAATATTTATTATCTGGCACTTTTCAAGAAGGTTAGCCAACGCCTACTCGAAAGATTGATGGACTGACCCCCACACACATAACACCCGCACCACATATACAGAGAGAGAGTTTTTGCAGTAAATACAGTGTGGTAACAGTAAACACAAAATAAAACTTTTTGAACTATTTAAATGACATTACAGCATACTACTGTCTTTAAAGGATGATGGCCTGATGAAATAGGTTTCTTTTGTCATTTTAGAGTGTGATGAAATGATTTATTTTGTGTCATGTGATTTCATTCATCAACAAATATTTATTAAATACTTCCCTCTGTACTAGGCATTCCTGTAGGCATTGAGCACAGGCATTCTATCCACAGGAGTGGATGGAAACAAAATCCTTATTTTTGTAGAGCTTATTTAGGGGTATAGTGCCTAAAGCATTTGACTGCTAACCACAAGTCTGGAAGTTCAAACTCACCAGCCACTCTTCAGAAGGAAGATTGGGCAATCTACTTCTGTAGAGATACTGCCTCGGAAACCCAAGGAGGGGTCGCTACAAGTTGGAAACAACTTGACAGCACTGAGGTTTTTTTTTAAAGAGGGGCACAACAGACAATAAACATGGTATTAGCTAAACTATATGCTAGAAAATAGTAGAGAGGAAAGACAGTGAAAAGTATCTGCATATGTTTGTGTGTGTAGGATACAGATAGGGTAGCCAAAAGGGATTTCAACTTGAAGGTGATATTTGAGTAAAGACCTGACAGAAGATATGGGATTGAGGATAGATGTTGATAGATTTATAGAAACTTTGCTTGGAAATCACTGTTTTCAGCAGGAGTCTAGTACCTTCAGAATAAATATGTTTCTCATGACTTAAAATGTTTCTTATTTTATCTAAGTGCTCTTCTCCTGTAAGTCACTGAAAACATACTTCCAGTATAAACTAGTGGAGTAAAAGAAATAAAAATATTATTTAAATTAGCTGCATATGATATCCATTGTCACAACTATCTCAGAAAGAAATAGCTACAAAGCTAGATGTATTTTAAAACAAATTACTAAATTAATTAAAATACAAATTCTTGATTTTAATATAACAAAGGAGAAATAGAAAAATAGATCTAGAAGTTAACATTGTATTATACAAATAGGGCTGCAGATTTGTTAGTTCATACGGACAGATCACCACACGCAAGATTCATGATACTCAGTTAAGGTTCATTATCCCTTAATTATTAAAAGATTATATGCTGTTAGCATTCAGCAGATCCTCTTGGACTTGGATGAGACAGTCACTAAAATTTAAACGTATACAGAGATCTAAAACTTAGAGTTACATAATTAACAAAAGTGGATAAAACTACTAACTGCAGCATGCTTTTTTACCTGATTTCATCAGAACATGGCTAGAGAAACATGTACAGACAAGGACTTCAGATTCATTATAAGTAACCTAAAATGTGCCCTTAATGCTTCTTAGTAACCGTATTTACCCTACTTTGTTCACTCCTCTGTAAGTTCTTGCATGATTCAGGGCTCTTTAATTTTTTTAAAGTCTTCCATTATCTTCCTTCCACTGTTTCTGTCACATTGACTGCCCAGATGTCTTATACATGATTTTGTCTCAGAGCCTATTTACTGTTCCTCTGCCTAGAATGCTCTTGCCCTAGATATCAACCTGTCTCTTACCTATCTAGCAACTTTCCCTCCTCACTCCACAGTCCCCTCCTTTCTGCTCCTTTCCCTTCCCCTCCCATCCCTGGTAACCAGCAAAGAGAATTTCCTTCCATATAGAAACCTTTCCTTGACTTTTTTTGTTGTTATGTGCCGTCGAGTTGAACCCGACTCGTAGCGACCCCTCTTTGAGTTTCCGAGGCAGTATCACTACGGACGTAGATTGCCCCATCTTCCTTGCGAGGAGTGGCTGGTGGGTACCAGAGCTCCCTTTTTAACAATAGTGGACTAATACAGTATTTGGCCTTCTCTGATTGACTTACTTCAATCAGCATAATGTCCTCCACGTTCATCCATGTTACGTGATGTTTTGCGGATTCCACGTTATTCTTCAGTGTTGCACAGTATTCCACTATGTGTATATACCACAGTTTGGTTATCCATTACTCCATTGATGGGACTTAGATTGTCTCCATCTCTTTGCTATTGTGAATGGTGCTGATGAGTATGGATATGCATATACCTATTCAGGTCCTGTTTGGTCCTCTAGTGCTGCTCTAATAGAAAATGGCACATGTATGGCTTTTGCAAACAGATTTATTCTCTTACAGTTTAGGAGGCTAGAAGTCTGAGTTCAAAGTGCCAGCTCTAGGGACTGAATAAAGGCCCCTTGACCCTGGGCTTCAGCTCTGCCTTTTGCTCCCAGCCCACTGGAGCTGGAGGTGTCTCTTAACTCGGGCAGCTGCTAGCTGCTGAGGCTGACAAACTCAGGGTCAACAAGTAAAATGGCACAGTCTCAAGATTATTAAGCAACATGGCAGGCTACTAGTTCAAGTCTAGAAACAGTCTCAAGATTGACAGATAACATGGCAGGCCACTGATACAAAAACTCAGCCAAATGCAGGAACCAGATGTGCCAAAAAGCTCAGAGACCTTTCTCAAGGCTTCTCCTTATATAGTGGAAGCAGACCACATCCCTAAAGCAGCTACTGAGCTGCTCACAACAGATTCTACTATGGAGTTGGATTACCAGTCTCATTGTGAGGAATAACTACATCCAGCTGCCCAGCCACTCGAAACCAGGCCCAGCCAAATTGACACATAACCTTAACTAGCACACCTACTAAAGAGATAGCTGGATCAAATGGTATTTCTGTTTCATAGTGGATATTATTCTTAGTAGACCTTTCTCTCTCCTTACTTCCCATCAGTTACCAGATAAGCCAGTTCTGTATTCAAAATTTATTTTGATTTATCTACTCATGCCCATTTTCACCAGTACTACAATTTAAGTCACTAATTACTTCTCAATTGGATTACCTTAGTAGCTCCTGTATTTTTCTCCCTATATTAGTCAAGATTTATATGCACATAATTAAAAACCACTTCAGCTATTTTAAGCAGGACAAAATTTAGTAGAGGTGGTGGTGGTGGTTAGTTGCTGTCGAGTTGATTCTAACTCATAGTGGTCCCGTGTGTGCAAAGAACAACTGCTTTATAGAGTTTTCAAGGCTGTGATCTTTTCAAAGCAGATTGCCAAGTCTTTTTTCCAAAGTTTTTGGATAGTAGTCAAGTGCTTTACCATTTGTGCCACCCAGGTACCTTAATAAAGGTGGTATTTGTACTCAGTATACATATGTTATTGAACTCAGTATACATATGTTATTGAATGAAGGGAAGCAAAGGAGGGTGGTACATAGTTACAAATGTAGATATACAGTATACATTATGCACTGGCTATACTTGAGACTTCAGACCACTTTCATGAAAATGTATTATGTTTTAAAAGCTGATTTTCTAATTGAAAGAGCTAAAATTAGGTGTTAAATGTAAAACTGTAAAGAAAATGAGTAAGTCTAAAAAAATCAGTTTAAACATTTTTCAAGAAGCTGTTAATTTGGTACTATTGAAAAAGTGTCTTTTTAAAATATGTACAGTTTATTCCATTATTTTACAAAGATTTATTTTGTGCAGTGTTCTTTGAGACAGTGTTAATATTATAGCCTCTGTTGTCATGGAAACAAGTCTCTGAAGGCAGAGTCAGAGGCTAATGATTTCATGTGTTGCTATGGATAGAAACAACTGAGACTGCTTTTAGTCACATGGTCAGGATTAAGGAAGGAAAAAAACTATAGCTGATCTTACTGAGTAATAGAAATGGAGCAGAACAAGGATGATGGCATAGTAATATTGTCTAACTGATGAATAATACATATAAGACTTTCCAAAGTTCAAAATGTTTATGCTGAATTCTTTTCTGTAATAATCCAAATATTAAATGGTTATTGTATATTACTGTCTTATTCTTTATATTAGAATCTTAAGTTTGACGTTTTTGCCAATTTAGAATTTCCTTTATACATCCGAAAATTTTTTGATGCTTTCATTCCTGCCTTGAAACGATCCTTTTATCCTTTAATCACAGGATCTAATGTGTTCCATATCGACCAGCCTTTATTTGATTAATACTTATTGAGTGCTGTATTTTTGCTTCAAGTAACCTAAATCAATTATTTTGTTTTTCTGTAAATCTTGTTACCTGAATGAGTTGTTAGCTATGGTTTAGAAATTGTGTGTGTTGATATCTCATTTGTTTTTGAGCACTTTTTTTAACCTAAAATATATATGTATTTTGCTGTTTTACCTTTATTTTTTTAAAATACATTTTATTGAAATACAATTTATGTACAGTGAAATACACAAAACTAAAGTGACATGGGTCAATGCATTTTTTTTTTTGCAGTGTTCCTTCCCCTCCCTTTCCACCCCTAGCAACCAACAAAGTTTCCTTCCATATATAATCCATTCCTTGATTTTTCACAACAATGAAATAATACTATATTTTTCCTTCTGTGATGGACTTACTTCACTCAGTGTAATGGCCTCCAAGTTCATCCATGTTATGCGGTATTTTGCAGATTCTACATTATTCTTTAGTGTTGCGTAGTCTTCCATTGTGTATATGTACCATAGTTTGGTTATCCATTCTTTTGTTGATGGGCACCTAGGTTGTTTTCATCTTTTGGCTATTATAATTGGTGCTGTGATGAACATGGGTGTCCATATATCTATTCTTGTCCTGGCTTTACTTCTCTAGGATATATACCTAGTAATGGGATTGCTGGGTCAAGTGTTATTTCTAATTCCAACTTTTTAAGGAATCACAATACTACTTTCCACAGTGGTTGTACCATTTTACAGTCCCACCAGCAGTGTACGAGAGTCCCAATCTCTCCACATCCTTGCCAGCATTTGTTGTTTCCTGGCTTGTTGAACTTTGCTACTAGTGCTGGAGCAAAATGGTATCTCATTGTTGTTTTGATTTTCATCTCTCTGATGGCTAATGATCGTGAACATTTCTTCATGTATTTGTTGGCCATCTGAATATCCTTTGGTGAAGTATTTATTCAAATGTCTTCTGCCCATTTTTAAATTGGATTATTAATCTTTTTGTTGTTGAAGTGTTTGAGTTTTCTTTAAATTTTAGAGATTAATCCCTTGTCAGATATATCTTTGCCAAATATTTTTTCCCAATCTGTAGGTTCTCTTTTGACTCTTTTGGAGAAGTCTTTTGAAGCACATAAAAATTTAATTTTTAGAAGATCCCATTCGTCTAAGTTTATCTTCAGATGTGTGTGCATTTTGGGTTATGCTTGACAGTCTATTTATACCATAAATTAGGGCCCCTAAATTTGCCCCTATTTTTTACTTGAGGAACTTTATAGTTTTAGGTGTCACATTAAGGCTTTGATCCATCTGGTGTTAGTTTTTGTGTATGGTGTGAGGTATGGATCTTGTTTCTTTTTTCTGCAAATGGATATCCAATTTTGCCAGCACCATTTGTTAAAGAGACCACCTCTTCCCCAAGGAGTGGTCGCTATGAGTCGGATCTGTCTTGATGGCAGTGAGTTTGGTTTTTTGATTCTTCTCCATTTAATGGATTTCAGCCTTTTGTCAAAGATCTGTTGACCATAGGTCAATGGATCTATTTCTGTGTTCTCAGTTCTGTTCCACCAGTGTTTCTGTCATTGTATCAGTACCAGGCTGTTTTGACTACTGTGGCTATATAGTAGTTTTGAGATCCAGGAGTGTGACACCACCTACTTTGTTCTTCTTCAGTAATGCTTTGCTTATTTGAGGTCTCTTTCCTTTCCATATAAAATTAGTGATTGGTTTTTCCATATCCTTTAAAAATGCTGTTGGGATCTGGATTGGGATTGCATTGAATCTATTGATTGCTTTCGGTAGTACTGAGATTTTCACAATGTTTGATTTTTCTATCCATGAGCTGGTATGTTCTTCCATTTATATAGATGTCTTATGGTTTATTCAGATAGTGTATTGTAATTTTCTTTATAGAGGTCTTTTGTGTCCCGAGTGAGATTTTTTCCCAAGTATTTTATCTTTTTGGTAGCTATTATAAATGATATTGATTTCCTTTATTGCCTTTTCAGCAATCTCTTTGTTGATGTAGAGGAATCCAACTGATTTTTGTATGTTGATCTTGTATTCCACCACTATGCTAAATTTCTCAATTAGTTCCAGTAGTTTGTTTTTTTTTTTTCCTTAGTCTTTTGGGTTTTCTATTTATAGGATCATACCATCAGCAAATAGGGATAGTTTGACTTCTTCCTTACCAATTTGGATGCCTTTGATTTCCCTTTCTTGCTTGTTACTGCCTTGGCTAGGACTTGCAATTCAGTGTTGAATAGAAATGGTAATAGAAGACATCCTTGTCAGGTTCCTGTTTGCAAGGGGAAGGGTTACAGTGTCTCTCTATTGAGAATAGTGTTGGCTGTTGGTTGTGCATACATGCCCTTTATTATGTTGAGGAATTTCCCTTCTCTTCAGATTTTGCTGAGAATTTTTTTCAGAAAAGGGTGTTGGATTTTATCAAATGCCTTTTCTGCATCAATTGATATGATCATGGGTTCTTTTCCTTTGTTTTATTTATGTGATGGATGTTGTTGATTGTTTTTCTGATGTTGAACCATATTTGCATACCTGGTATGAACCCCACTTGGTCATAATGTATTATTTTTTTGATATGTTGTTGCAATCTATTGACTAGTGTTTTGTTGAAGATTTTTGCATCTATATTCATGAGGGATATTGGTCTGCAGTTTTCATTTTGAGTGAAGTCTTTGCCTAGTTTTGGTATCAAGGTTATACTTGCTTCATAAAATGAATTTGGGAGGATTCCATCCTTTTCTATGTTCTGAAATAGTTTGAGCAGGATTGGTGTCAGTTCTTCTCTGAACCATTTGTAGAATTCACCAGTGAAGGCATCTGGGCCAGAGTTTTTTTTATTGTTGCTGTTTTTTTTTTTTTATAACCTGTTCAATTTCTTTTGTTATAGGTCTGTTTACATTTTCCATCTCAGCCTCTGTTAGTTTAGGTAAGTAGTATGTTTCTAGAAATCTGTCCATTTCTTCTAGATTTTCAAATTCGTTAGAGTATAGGTGTTCATGTTGTTGTTGTTGTTATGTGCCGTTGAGTCGGACCTGACTCATAACGACCCCTCCTTGGGTTTCTGAGGCTGTATCACTACAGAAGTAGATCACCCAACCTTCCTTCTGAGGAGTGGCTGGTGGGTTTGAACCTGCAGCCTTCTGGTTAGCAGTCAAGTGCCTTAGGCACTATGCTACCAGAGCTCCTGATATTGTCCTTTTAATTTCTGTTGGTTCTGTTTTGGTGTCACCCAGTTCATTTCTTATTCATGTTATTTATATTCTCTCCCTTTTTCCCTTTGTTAAATTTGTCAGTTTTACTAATCTTTTCAAATAACCAACTTCTAGTCTTGTTGATTTTTCTGTTGTCTATTTTCCATTTCATTTATTTCTACTCAAATCTTTATTATTTCTTTTCTTCTGGTGACTGTAGGCTTTTTTTGCTGCTCTCTAATTGTTGCACATGTTGAGTTAAGGTGTTGATTTTGGCTCTGTCTTCTTTATTGATGTGTGCATTTATTGCTATAAATTAGCCTTTGATCATTGCTTTTGCTGTGTCCCAAAGATTTTGGTATGTTGTGTTTTCATTCTCGTTTGATTCAAGGAATTTTTTAACTTCCTTTTTTATTTCTTCTATTACCCAGTCATTTCAAGGAGGGTGTTACTCAGTTTCCATGTGTTTGCTTATTTTCCGCTCATCTTCCTATTGTTGATTTCTAATTTTATAGCATTGTGATCTGAGAAGATGCTTTGCAGTATTTGAATGTTTTTAAGTTTATTGAGGCTTGCTTTGTGGCTAAAAATATGGTCTATCCTGGAGAACATTCCATGTGCACTGGAAAAGAATGTATATTGTGCTGTTGTTGGGTGAAGTGCTCTGTAGATGTCTGTATGGTCAAGTTGGTGGATTGTATTGTTTAATTCTTCTGTCTTTGTTCTGTTTCTTTCCAATTGTTCTATCTGTGATTTAAAGTGGTATATTAAAGTCTCCTACTTTGACTGTGGAGTCATCTATTTGTCTTTTCAGTTCTGTTAGAGTCTAGTTTATGTATTGGGGGCTCTTTCATTGGGTGCATAGATATTTATTATTGTCAGGCCCTCTTTTTCACTCAATCCTTTAATTATTTTATAATGTCCTTCCTTGTCTCTTATGGTGGTTTTTGTCTTAAAGTCAATTCTATCAGAAATTAATATTCCCACTCCTGCTCTTTTGTGGTTGCCATTTGCTTGACATAGCTTTTTCCAACCTTTGATTTTTAGTTTGTTTTTTGTCTTTGTCTTTAAAATGTGTCTCTTGTTGTTTGCCCTTGAGTCGGACCCGACTCATAGCGATCCCTCCTTGGGTTTCCAAGGCAGTATCACTACAGAAGTAGATTGCCCAACCTTCCTTCTGAGGAGTGGCTGGTGGGTTTGAACCGCCAGCCTTCTGATTAGAAGTCAATGCCTTAGGCACCATGCCACCAGAGCTCCCTACATAGACAGCATATTGATGGGTTATGTTTTCTAATTGAGTCTGCAACTCTCTGTCTCCTGAGCAGTGGATTTAATCCATTGATATTTAGTGTAATTATCGACAAGTAATGGATTTGTTGCTGTCATTTTGTTATGTGCTTTTTCATGGTGTTGATTTCTTTGTTCCATATAATTTTCTGTGCTGAGCTCATTTTATTTATGAATTGTGTTACCACTTCATTGTTATTGTTTTAGTATTTGCTAAATATTTGTGCTGGTCCTCCTTTGTTTTTGATGTGAAGGTTTATCATTTTTCTTTCAGGTTACCCTGTGATTTACAATTTTCTTTCCAAGTTTAGAACAGTCTGTTCTATCTTGCAGTTGTCTTGCCTTTCCTACCATTTAGAAATAATGTGACTACACTGTTTTTTCCCTCTTTTTGGTTTGTAGTTTTCCTCATTTTTCAGTTGATGTCTCTGGTTCCCTGTTTACAATCTTGTAGGCTTTATTTACTTTATATACTTCCATAACTGGACTGGTTTCTGGGTTATGTCATCATGTGTGTTAATGTTGGTTGGTGTTTGTTATTGTTGGTTCTCTGTCCAAAGGACTCCCTTTGGCATCTCTTGTAAGACTGGCCCGGTTTTAACAGATTCTCTTAATTTCTGCTTATCTGGAAATGTCCTAATGTCCCCGTCACATTTGAGGGACAGTTTTACTGAGTATATAATCCTTGGTTGGAAATTGTTTTCTTTCAGGGTTTTATATGTAATATCCCATTGTCTTCTCGCCTGCGTGGTTTCTGCCGAGAAACCCAAGCTTAGTTTTATTGCTTGTCCCTTGTAGGTAACTGTTTGTTTTTCCCATGTTGCTTTCAGGATTCTTTCTTTGACTTTGGTTTTGGTGAGTTTGATGATGATATGTTGTGGTGATTTTCTTTTGGGGTCTATCCTGTTTGGGGTTCATTGGACTTCTTGATCTTGAGTACTTCTTACCAGTGATCACCTTCTTTAAGAAGGAGACAGAAGAATGTATTCTTTTCCACAGTACTTTCTCAGTGACCTATAAAGTGTGGATCAGCATGGTGTAGGTTGTTTTAGGGTTTGGTTTTGTTTTTTTTAAAAACCCACTGCCATTGAGTCAGTTCTAACTCATAGTGACATATAGAACATAATAGAACTGCTGCCCTTTAGGGTTTCTAAGACACAAATCTTATGGAAGCAAACTGCCTAATCTTTCTCCTGTGGAGAGGCTAATGGGTTTGAACTCCCAACCTTTGGCTAATATGCTTTAACTACCATGCTACCAGAGCTCTTTTATAGCTTATAACAAAAACCAAACTTACCGTCATTGAGTCGATTCTGACTCAAAGCAACCCTCATTGAGTTTCTGAGGTGATAAATATTTATGGAAGTAGATTGCCCCATCTTCTTTGGTGGAGTGGCTGGTGGGTTTGAACTGCCAACTTTCTGGTTAGCAGTCAAATGCCTTAGGCACTGCACCACCATAGCCCCTTTTTAAAGTTTATGTATTAAAAACCAAACTCACTGCCATTGTGTTGATTCCTACTCATAGTGACCCCCGTTGGGTTTCCAAGGCAATAAATCTTTATGGAAGTAGATTGCTCCCCATCTTCCTTGTGCAGAGCGGCTGGTGGGTTTGAACTCCCAACCTTCTGGTAAGCAGTCAAATGCCTTAGGCACTGTGCCACCAGAGCTCCTTTTTTTTTTTTTTTTAAGCTTATATTGTTGTTAAATGCCATCAAGTCATTTCCGACTCAGCAACCGCCCCCTTGGGTTTCCGAGACGGTATCTCTACGGAAGTAGATTACCCAACCTTCCTTCTGAGGAGTGGTTGATGGGTTTGATCTGCCAATTTTCTGGTTAGCAGTCAAGTGCCTTAGGTACCACGCCACCAGAGCCTCCCATTAAAGCTTATAAACCAAACCAAACTCATTGCTGTCCAGTCAGATCCAACTCATAGCGACCCCTCCTTGGGTTTCTAAGGCAGTATCACTATGGAAGTAGATTGCCCAATCTTCCTTCCGATTAAAGTAGAGTTTAAATGTAACATTAAAAGAATTTATGGTTTATCATAAAGGGTTTTGGAGAACAATTACCCATTTTGTGCTTGTCTTTGAAAAAATTTGACATAAGTATGTAGCATTGTCTTTTTTTTTTTTTTTTAATAGTGGAGTATTAATCATCTAATATCTGACTCTGTCATAAGGACTAGAGGTCAATACTAAGAAAATAATTTAATATTAAAATTGGGACACTTTCAACTGCCCTTTTTTTTTCTTTCTTTTGTAAATAAAACAAACAAACAAAAACAAACTCACTGCCATTGAATCAGTTCCAACTCATAGTGACCCCCTTTTGGGTTTCCGAGGTGGTAAATCTTTACAGAAGTAGATTACCCAGTCTTTCTGCCATGGAGTGGCTGCTGGGTTTGATCTGCCAACCTTCTGGTTAGCAGTCAAATGCCTTAGGCACCTGATCCTGTTATAAGGACTGGAGATCATTACTAAGAAAATAATTTAAAATTAAAATTGGAACACTTTCAAACATTAAAAAAATAAAGTTACTTTAGACTTTCTCGGCTTTGCTACTTTTAAAAATTGTAACTTTAAAACTTGGTTTGTGGTGTATCATGCAGTTTGAGTTTGTCTGATTTTTAGTAATTAGTTATACATCTTTGATAGGAATATCACAAGAGTGATGTGTTCTTAATACGTTTTATCAGGAAGCATAGGATTTTTATTTGTCCCATTAATTTTGATTATTAAGACAGTTTCAATTAAGTTTCTCCACTCTGATAAATATTTTGAGAAGATACATAAACACATATTTATCCCATTCAAAATTTCATTTACTAGTTTAAACATCTATTGATGTTCCTTGAATTATTTTTTACTATGATGGTTGCAAAATGATGATTTTGTAATTTTATCATTCCTTCCACATTTTTTAGTTGGTGTATTGTAAGGAAATGCTTTCTCTTCCCTCATTTATTTATTCTTGTATGTATTTACATTGATATGGATCCCTAGATTATTTTAGTACAGTGGGTTTTATGTCATTATTATCATTTATTTTGAGTCTCAAATTGTTCCCAGTTTGGCCAGTGGAGGCCCCTTTGTGTTCTTTGTCATGTGCCTTGTATGTGGAACTTTCTTATTTGCTGGCTCAGCGTGATATTGGCGGCTTATGTTATACTTCCTGAAATCTAGCATTAGAATCAACCTTTTTTCCAAGAAGCCCAGCTTTTTTTTTTTTTTTTTTAAGAAGAATGGTTATTTAGAAACCAAGATCTAAATGCTAGGTTTGTTTATGCTGTTGCAATCTGCTGCTTCCAGATCCTACTAGTGGGGTATAACTAGTGAGTATATGTATGTATACACACACAGACACATCTGTGTCTTTAATTATTTTTCTGTGTTGATAACTATGCAGTCATACCAATACCTCCAATTCCAGTCTAGGACCATAGGTTTCATTATAATTTTGTCCCTTTCCATATGTTTAACTCCCTAAAATGAAAAATCTTGCTCTCATTATTCTTTATGTATTTATTAAATTAAAATCCCCTCTATGTAAGCAGTCTCGTATCACTGCTGACACTCTAGATGCACTCTCCTCACTCTGAGATTCCTTCAGATCCTCCTTTTACCCTACTCACACCCCTACACTTCATACCAGACTACTGCTGCCACTGCCCCTCCAACAACGCACATTGGGATGTTTCCACTGTTCTGTCCAAATAGATACCCTGATAACTCTGATCAGGCTGTAACACCCTGTGTCAGTGCATCCTCTCAACTCCCTGCTCACTGATGCACTCCTTACCCTTCTTGACCTTCCACAACCTACATTTTCCTGTGTAAAAAGTTTTTGCCTACATCTAGTTTATGGTATTCTACCTTGTTATCTTCCAGGAGCTTTATTTATTTATTTCACCTCTCTCAAATATCTAAAACCATCTAGAATTGATTTTAAGCATGGTGTAAGGTAAGGATCAGGATTCATTTGTTTTTTCATGTGGCTATCCAGGTGATCCAGCAGCAATTCTTTTAAAAAGAAAACACCACCCTAATCTTTTTGCTTTGAAGTATCACCTTTGTCATACAGTAAGAGTTAGAACCTGTGGGTTTTCAAACATTTCTAACAAGACTAGATAGATATTCCACCTGAAATTGGTTAATATTTAAATTATTACTTTTAAATTCATTACATGGAATTCAGAATACTTTTTTCTATAGGAATAATATGTAAATGGTTATTGGAGTCCAAAGCCAGACCCACAGAGCTTTATTCATAATAAATTGAATACTATTTCAGCTATTTTATTATCAGTTGTTATTATTTCTCCGGGAAAATGAGTTCTGACTCTTCAAACTTGATCTAGAAACTCCTGCCGTGAATGTTCATTTCTGCCACCCTCAAAAGAAAAGGACATCCTTCCAGCCAAGCAGTAGACAGGCATACTAGTTGAGCATTTATCTGAGGTAGATACACTCCTTGGAGAGAACAAGTAAGAGAGAAAGAAGGGCTGCTCAGGCACAGGGAGACAGATCAGGGGGTAGGAGTGCATGGAGGGATTGTCACAGGGAAGCAGTACCTATAGTGAGGAAGTGGGAGAGGAGATGTTGCATTGTGCTAAATAGTGGTCAATGTCATGAGACAAAGTGTATGTGATCTGCTGTATGGAAATTTGCTCTGTAAATTTTCACCCAAATCACAATGAAAATAAAAATTAAAAAAAAAAAAAGGACATCCAAAGTATCTTCTAGAATTAGACTATTGTTTGTATAGGCTAGATCTTAACCAGTTATTTTTGCTCTTCTCAGGAATTTTAATCACATTTAACAATTTATCTTCCTGTTTTAAGTCTTTCGTGATTCACATTGTATTCTTATCTATTTGATTTTAATGTTTTCTTATGTATGTAAGTATGTTGTTTTTGTAGCAAATATTTATAAATCAAGCCAATTTAGAGGGATTGAATCCTGTTACAGAACACCTTTTGTGTGTTCCAGTTAAATCTTTTTTAAGAATAATTGAATCAAAGCAAATAGTAATTGACTAGAAATATTAAAACTTCATAGTTTATGTCATTAGGCTTTTCCAGCTTTTCCCGCTTTCTAAATTCAAGCTCTTTGTTTCCCCTGCTGCCAGAATGATCTTTCTAAAAATTTTAACTGATTATCTGACCCTCATGCATTAAATATCTCATTTCTGTTTGTCTTATAATTTCCTAATTAGCTTTCAGTTTTCAAACAAGTAACATCTCATTTATTAAATGATTTTTCTGGAATTTGTAAGGCACAAAATAAATACCCAATGAATGTTAAAATTTCAAAATCCTTTGAATATTTGGTTTGTGGATTTATAAATCTTAATTGCCTGCCTGATGGGCTAATAAAGTTATTTTGGGTTCTCTGAATTCTAAGAGGAAAGTTGTCAAATATATTCTGAATGCTAGAAAAATATTTTGCAGTCCATCTGTGAAACAAGTGGAAGGAGGGATATTGTAAGTCATTATTTATTATATTCATTTATACACCTAAAGAGCAGTCATTCGTTTTTAACTATAGAGGCATTTAGGTTGTTACTAGTAGTATAATTATTACTAAAATAATTTTTGAAGAGAGTATTTCTTCATTTAAATTGAAACCATATATTAATATTTCACCTATTTTTTGGTTATTTCTGAAATCTCTCTCTTTATGTCACAACTTTCTGTTAAGTGTTTCTTTTTTATTTTGCTGTTTTTTCCTGATTTTTTGTCATTGATGATTTTTAGCCAACAGAAGCTGTACCTCCCTCTTCTCCCACTGTCCCTGTGATCCCTGTCCTGCCAGTCCCTGCTGAGAATACTGTCATCCTACCCACCATACCACAGGTTATTTCTTTTTTCTTTATGAAAGTTTGGTTTGCTTTTAATGTTTTATTTATATTCTTTTAAAACTGTTCTAACTATTCTTTTGCTAAATTTGGGCTTCCATGGGATTTTCAAGAACTAAGTGTTTGGGATTTAGTATCGATGGATTCTGTGTTTGACATTTTATTAAGTTACCTATGAAATAGGACACATTCTAAACTTAACTTCATAATATAGAACCTGCTTGAGTTTATTATTATGCCTTTAATATTTGTAAATATGTTTGAAGCAGTTTTAAAATATTTTTACTTTAGGTTTTTTTGTTTGTTTGTTGGTTTGTTTTTAAGGTAATAAAAATTATTATCCTCTTAATCTTGTACTGGATGTGTCATTTTGTTTCCCTAGATATATTTATCTTCTTTGGAAATACTCATCTTTCTATCATTTGAGTACATAGCATACTTCACTTTTATTAGTTGAAATTAACAGCCGATGTGTATTAGAGAATGTGCACATTTGTAGCTTTCAGAGCTTTAGTAGTCACAGGGAATGGGTCAAGGAGACATTAACTACCCTTCTATAACAGATCCATCCAAAATGACAATAATGTTAGTATTAAGTATAGTAATGATCTTTGATGTGAAAGATACTATTTAAAATAGATTAGATGCATCCTTAGACATTTGTTACTATTGCTCTGTAACAAAATCTAAGTAAAAATAGTATATTTGCTATGTGAACTGAGTTTAAAAGTAAGCTCTATGTGGGGATGGACTATCAGCTGTGATCATTTTCTTTTTAGCACCTTCCTCATTTCCTAAAAAAGGTAAACTAATAGGAACATCCTTACAAAATAGGGTTCTAGGGATAATTATAGGTATTAGAATAAGACCAGTTTATATTTCTGTGTTACTGCTTTTATACAATCTTGACCCTTTATGAAAATCATTAAAAATTAAATAAAACCACTAAGAATTGGATAGGTCCAGATAGATATTCTCTCTGTATTGCAGAGAAGAAATTGAACTCATAAATAAAATATAGTTCTAAGTGAACAGCCTAGGGGTTATTGTAGCATTGTGTTAATGGAACATCTTCCAGCTATCAAGGACTTAGTACTATAATATTTTTTTAAATGTAAGAAATTTGAAAGTTTATTTCACTCTTGTCACTTGAATTCAGCTGTTTGGTAAGTCTGAAATTTTGTTCCAATGTCATCTTATATTCAGTAAGTAACCTCTCCTTTCTTGTTCAGTTCTCTAATTTATTTACTCCAAGTCTTCCTAACTTAACATCCCACTATACTTGGAAATTGTTGAGACATTGTGTAGTCTTTTGTTAAAAATACAGGCCTTGGAATCGTATTCACCTGGATTGGAATTTCAGTTGTGCAGTCTACTTCACACTGAACATCTGTTTACTTATCTGTAATAATGAAGGTGATAGTATTAACTCGAAATGTTACAATGATTGCAAGGATAGTTATGACACATAGTAAGCACTTAAATCTTGACTAATTATGTTATTAGTATTGTCTCATATTTCTTTGAAACAGTAAAGCAAGAGATTTTTTTTTTTTTTTTAATAAAAAAAAGGCAGCAACAAATGAGGACATATACACAATAGATGGGCCTATTTATTCTACCTAGAGTTACTTTAGCTTTTAAATACACTGCAGATGTCTGGAAGATACTTTAACAATTTATGTTGTATTATCCGAAAAAGCATACTTACATGCCTCCTTTTCCAGAATAAGTGTATTCTTGATTTTGTATAACCTGTGCATTATAAAATTAATATAACCCAGTAATGATTTTTGTTTTCAAATAAATTTCAGAAATCTGTATTTAAAGAATATATAACTCAAATGGAAGTAACTTTTCTTCTAAAGATCTGTTGTATTGTATTGATGCATCAGGGTACAATGGAAATAGAAGCAGAAGACATAAGATTTAGGTTCTAATCCTACCTTTATTTACTCAGTTACTTCTCTGAGTTTACGAATGCAAACACAACCACTGTTGTGGAGTTGGATTCAATTCATAGTGACCCCTTCTTGGGTTTCTGAGGCATTATCACTATGGAAGTAGATTGCCCAACCTTCCTTCTGAGGAGGGGCTGGTGGGTTTGAACCTCCAGCCGTCTGGTTAGCAGTCACCTACCTTAGGTACTATGTCACCAGAGATCCTCTGAGTTTATAAGACCCTTCATTTATTAAAATGGGAGATAATGCCTCCCTGACTACTTCTGAATGAATTTGAAGGTCAAGTAAATTATACACACACACATATATTTAAGAAATTACGTTGTCTTTCATTATTTGTAGAAGTCTTATATTTTCAGAGTACTTTTATATTGATCATGTAATCTGAACTTTATGAAAGCCCTCTACAGTAGGGATTATTGTGCTTATTTTGGTGCAGAAAAAAATAAGTTGAATGGCCACTTGAAGTTATAGCAGGAGGAGCATGGACTTTATCAAGTCATATAGATCTGACTCCATCACTCCCTTGCCTCACTACTCTCTGACTGTGTGATGGTGGGAAAAATTATTTAACTTCTCAGAGCTTTGGTCTCTCCACATGGAAACTGAGTACATAGTAGGTGAATAACAGATGCTTTTTCTACTGGATATGTAACCATATAATCTCTGTGATGCCTGGCCTATTAAATCCACAGGCTTATATGTCCATTCCCAAGTAATTCTCTTCTTGAAAACCAGATGCACAGTTGTGAATATTAATTACTATACAATTCAGGTATTGTTGAAAATGCTTTGTATGTGTATGTGAGTGTGAAGGCCTTTTTTCATATTCAGGTATGTACTTTGGAGCTTTTCATTCAGGTTTTTGTTATTACTCAGTCATACAGATAACTGAGATGAACATAGCATTGTCCCTGTCTTCTAGGAGCCTGCTATTGTGCAAGTGACAGGTTAACATACAATTCCTATATGACATGAGAGTGGTTAAATTAGAGCTATGCCCATAGCAGAACATCCTATTGCTTCTGAACTTTTCAAGTTTCACAAAATGGTATTAAAAGATTAGATCATTAGTGTAATCAGAAGCATAACTTGATATATTTTAATTTTATGAGGAACCTTAAATTTAAGAGTATCCTTTGGATGAGCCTATTTTTTACTGAATCCTAACTGCAGTGCCCTTCTTTCCATTTGTTTTTATAACCACTTTAACCCAGAGTGATCACCTAAGTGATAGCATTTAACTTTTAATGCAGTGTGTCTCAAATTAGAATCCCAAGATGTATTCTCTGGGGTTTGTGAGTTCTGCATTTGAAAAACACTTGTTTATAATTTAGTAGGGGAGAAAGAGATATTAGACAAATAACATAATGAAACTTTGATAAATGCTAAGAAAGCAATACAGTATCCAGTGTAAAAGAGCATTTTCTAAACATTATGGCCTATTTTTAAATGACTGGATCTTAGAATTACTTTAACATAATTTTTTAAAATGTAGCATTGCCCTCTAAAATTGTTTTAGGATGTTGCAGTCTGTTACAACAGCAGTCACTAGGATCTTCTGTTAATGAAACACCATAATAAAAGTTGAGTGAACAAAGTTATGGTTTTTGTTATTGATGTTTGGTCAGATTCTTTAGGGCTTGTTAGTGTAATGTCTCCTTCTGGAATATACTTACCCCTTTACTTTATTCCTCCTGTCTCTTAAGTAAATTGCAGGACTTCATTATTGTCCAAGTTCAACATAAGCAATGATGTGTGATGTTAGTACATAATAATATATATGTTTTATGCAGTTTTCTGTGACTTACAGCATTTTCTTTTATATTACTTCACTGGAGCCTCACACAGTACTCTTAGATAAAGACAGGTATTATTACTGTCTCTTTACTGATGGGGAAAATGAGGTACAGGGAAGAGTTTTATTTATTTGAAATAATTTTTACATAATTTATTCTCAAGTCTTTATGTTCTGTTTCCTCCTAAGCAAAGTTGATAACTGCGTGTTACCTACTATGCTAACCACTTTTCCTGGTTAAGGATCCCAAGGTCTTAATTTAGGTAGATTTGCTACTGTTTTGGATTTTCGTACTCTTAGCTTTCTGTGACTAAATTTCTCTTTCTTGGTCGCTCGCTCGCTCTCTCTCTTTTTTTTTTTTTTTTCTTTCTAAAATAGCTTTTCTTTTAGCATTGGTGCTAGGATAGAACTGTTTTTTTTGTTTGTTTGTTTGTTTGTTTTTCTGAGTTGTATGTCAGACCCTCCAAGCCCATTCAGATTGCTCTACCATTTTCACTTCTATTCCCACCTCCATCAAATTTTCTGTATTTTATAATACAGTATGGGAGCTCTGGTAGCATAGTGGCTAAGACACTTGCCTGCTAACCAGACGGCTGGTGGTTCAAACCCACCAGCCACTCCTCGGAAGGAAGGTTGGGCAATACTACTTCTGTAGTGATACTGCCTTGGAAACCCAAGGAGGGGTCGCTATGAGTCGGGTTTGACTCGACGGCACATAACAACAACAACATGTAAGAAAAACTCAAGTTAGTAAGTTAGGATATGATTTATTCCAAGATAGATGTTTTAATGTCCTACCTGCTAACCCCATCAGTATTAAGATACTTTTTATCATTATTTTAGATGGCAAAACTTGAGGCAGTCAAATAATCATGCCTCTTGAGTTTCATTTCATTAGGCTCTTTTAGACCATCTTTTATGATGTGTCTTTTTCAGATTGCTAGGTTTTCTCCTTATCCTGACATTAATTTTAACTGAAATTCTTGACTAATCAATACTTAATATGAACATTCATAGTTTTTATCCAATTTCAAGACATTTTATGACCATGTTTCCCCTTGAGGTATGATCATTACTCATGTTAATTCTGACTGAGATACATCTACAAATTAAATTTATTTTATATATCACTTATCTTGTCATATTCCTTTAAGCCATTATTACAAATAAGGATCCCTGGTGGCTCAGTGGTTGAAACACTCGGCTGCTTACTGAAAGGTTGCCAATTCAAACCCACGAGCTGCCCTATGAGAGAAAGATGAGGCAGTCCACTTCCTTAAAGATTACAGCCTTGGAAGCCCTACATGGCAGTTTTACTCTGTCCTGTAGGGTAGCTGTGAATTGGCGTTAACTTGACAGCAGGGGTTTGGTTGTATTTTTCTTTTAA
>NW_006922290.1:410156-411297 GCF_000298275.1 Orycteropus afer afer
ATAATTGTAAAACAACTTTAAACATTATACTGGGTTCCCCCCAAATTCATGTCAGCTTGGAAGCTGTAAATAAGACCTGTTTGGAAATATATAGTCTTTGCAGATGTAATCAAGTTAAGATATGGAGTCAGATTAGATTAGGGTGGGCCCTAAATTCAGTGACTTGTGTCCTTTAAGAAGACCATGTGATGGAAAGAAGCACACACACAACACCTGTGTTAGGCTGGGTTCTCTAGAGAAGCAAAACCAGTAAAGCTTATATAGAGAGAGAAATTTATCTTTGGAAAATGGCTCATACACTTATAGAAGCTGGAAAGTCCAAAGTTTTAGATCAAACGTCAAACTGGAAGCTTTTCCCGACTCACTTAGCTGCAGGGGTTGACTCCAGCAGATGATAAATCCAAAATCACCAGGCTGGATGGTGCATTGTTTGCTCACGGACAGTTGTAAGCAGCACAACAGGATCCAAATCCACAGAAGAGTCTCTCATTTTCCCAGGATGTCCGTGTGTGTGTGTGTAGGAAGCAGGCCGCACCACTAGGGAAACCCCTTTCAATGGATTGGCTGTTGAAAACATACACATATGGGAGACTTTCAAGATGGTGGACTAGGTGGAAAGACTACACAGACCCTCTTCAACAAAGAAAAGGGAAACCAATTAACACAGACACAGAAGATAATCCTGGACCCCTGAGCCTAAAGGGAAGGATATAGAAGTGGACTAAACCCCAATTAGCAGAAGAATTTGCGTGAAAATAACCAAAAAAAATTAAAAAATGGAGATAGAGCTGCGGTCTGGCAGCGATCCTGAGCTATCCTGGTGGCACAGACAGCTTGGAGATTCCTGAGTGGTGGTAGGACATAAGAATTAACCAAAAAATCAGCCCTGCTAATCCGGGACTGCACGGAGGACTGTGCACAGTGGCTGGGGAATAAATGGAGAAGGTGAAGAGAGAGGCGGGCTGAGCTGTGGACTTTTGCTGGTCCAGAGGATGCCGCCATTTTGAAGCTTTAAAAGCAGCTTGACTATTTTGGATATTTAAAGAGACCTAAGAATTAAGCTAAAAATCAGCCCTGCTAGCCAGGGTCTGCATGGAGGACTGTGCAAGGTGGCTGGGGAATAAATGGAGAAGGTGAAGAG
>NW_006922290.1:412577-441394 GCF_000298275.1 Orycteropus afer afer
ACCAAAAATAGCAAATAACAACTGACCATTAATACACAAGATGACATAACCCAGAAACCACAGCTATGGACATATCCAAAGTAAAATGAGCTTACAAGATACTGTAAACAGGGAACCAGAGACATCAGTTGGCAAGTGAGGACAACTACAAACAAAAAGAGGGAAAAAACTGTAGTCACAGAACTTCTAAATGATGAGGAAGTTAAGAGAATTGCAGGATACAATGGACTGTTCTAAACTTGGGGATAAATGTATAAATCATTGGGTAACCTCAAAGAAAAATGATAAACTTTCACATGGCAATAAAAAAGAGGACAAGCACAAATATTCAGCATATACTATTACAGCAGCAGCAAAGGAAATGATAACATGATTCATAAACATAATGAGCTCAGCACAGAAAATAATATGGAACAAAGAAACCAGGGACACCATAGAAAAACAAATACCAAAATGATAGCAACAAATTCATACCTGTCAATAATTACACTGAATATTAATGGATTAAATGTACCACTCAAGAGATGGAGGAGAGTTGCAGATTGGTAAGAAAACAAAACCCATCAATAATGCTGCCTACAAGAGACACACCTTAGAGATAAAGACAAAAATAGACTAAAAATCAAAGGTTGGAAAAAGATATATCAAGCAAATGGCAACTGTAAGAGAGTAGGAGTGGCAATATTAATTTCTGATCAAATTGACTTTAAAACATATACATATGATCTTATAATGGGAATAGCCACATCACAACTGCTTATAAACCACTCAGGATCGTGGACCGTCCAACTTGACACATAGCCCCAGCAATCACAATACCATTTGACAATGGAGGCAGAAATTGGAGTGATTTTATCTACAAACCAAGGATTGCTGGCAAACAGGAGAAGCTAAGAAGAGGCAAAGAAGAATTCTTCTGTGGAGTTCTTCAGAGGGAGCATGGTCCTACCACACCTTGATTTCAAATTCCTTGTCTGATGGGGGTGTGTGTGGAGTTTTCAGTGGTAAAATTCTCACCTTCCATGCAGGAGTCCCAGGTTCAAATCCCAGCCAGAGTATTGTGTACACAGCCACCATCCGTCAGTGAAAGCTTGCATTTTGCTATGATGCTGAACAGGTTTCAGAACTATTATTATTAGTCTGTAACTAAGAATAAATGCCTGACTAAGAAGAAGGGCCTATTGGTGGAATTCTAATAATCAGCCAGTGAAATGATCATAGTGATCTGATCCACAGCTGCAACAGGTCATGAGAATGGCAATGTTCAGAGGACATTGGGAGTTCTTTGGTAGAATTCTTGTCTTCCATGAAGGAAACTTGGGTTCAGCTCCTAGCCAACGCACCTCATGTGCAGCCGCCAACTATCAGTGGTGATTTGAATGTTTGCTGTGTCACTGACCAGGTTTCAGCAGAGTTTCCAGACAAAGTTGAGCTACAAAGAAATACCTGTCAATATATTTCTGAAAATCAGCCACTGAAAACTCTGTGGATCATAATGGTCTGAGCCACAACTGACTGTGGAGATGGCACAGGACCACAGAGCATTCTGTTGTGTGTGGGGTGACCATGAGTTGGGGCTAACTTAATGGCAAATAACAACAAGCCTCCAGAACTGTGTTAGAATAAATTGATCTCAATTTGTGGTAATTTATTAAGGTGGCCCTAGGAAACTAATACAAACACTAAAATCAGTTTTAGGCTGTGAATGCTAGTATCTTAATAGCAACTCTAATTCATGGTATTTTACAGCAGCCTCCACAATTAGTCTCTTACTGAGTACTTGACTCAATATGATTTTTTGCTTTACTTTTCATTATGGAAAATTTAAAAAATACTCAAATGTAAAGAGACTACATCTACTCCTCACTTACTAACTATATGTCTTTATCCGACATTTCACATTTACGATAATAGTAAATCTATCTACCTGTTTTGCTCTTCAGTGAGATACATCTGTAGTAACAGACACTGGCTGTCACAGTAAGATTATGTGTCAGCTTGTCTGTGTCATGGTTATCAGTGGTTTGGAAATTATGTAATGATGCAATTTTGCAGTTACATAGCCATGTAATTTGGCAGTTACATAATGATGTTGTCATGCTCCACTTTTGCATAATGCCAGTTTTTTACATAGTGACTTGGTCTTTAGAACCTAACTATGTTGATAATTGAGGTACAGTGAACTCACGTGTACCCGTCACCCAACTACAACTGTTATCCATATTTGGGTATTTGATCCATAACTCCTCCCATCCATCCCCAACCTCCCATTGTTTTATTTTGAAGTAATTAATACCTCATATCATTTTGTTCATGTATGTTTTAATATCAGCAAGACTTTTGAAATGACTTGACTCAAAACTCTATGGATCATAATGGTAACTTTTATATGATGATGATAAGTTGTTTCTTTTAAGCAGCTAACATTGTAATAAACCAACCAAAACACACTCACTGCTGTCAAGTTGATTCAACGCATAGTGACCCCTCCTTGGGTTTCCAAGGCAGTACCTCTACAGAAGTAGATTGCCCAACCTTCCTTCTGAGGAGTGGCTGGTGGGTTTGAACCACCAGCCTTCTGGTTAGCAGTCAAGTACCTTAGGCACTACACCACCAGAGTTCCTAGCATTGTAATAATTATGGCATAAATTAGATTTTGATGAGAACCAATTTTTTCCCACTGCATGTTTAGCACAGGAAACCAAATGTGTTTTTGACATAGTTATTGAGTTATGTAACTTCTTTTGTAACTTTAAGTAATTGTGTTCTTTCTTGCCCTCCTTTGTAATTACTTAAGCAGAAAAGGTGAAGTTACACCATTAATTGTTTAAGTGAAGTAAAATATTGTCAACTTGAAGAATCTCATAGATAATTAGGAAAGAAATGATTTCAGATTTTCATAAAATCTCAAATATCTAAGTTGAGTAACTGTGTAAGTAGCAATCTTACAAATAGTAGCAAGTTTGTTAGGTTTGATTTTTCACTGAATCATTGGAAGCTACACTGTGATACTCAAAGATGAGGCTGCACTTAAAGTAGGTTGTCATGCTTACGTATTACATATTACTACTTTTAACCAGCTGCTTTATGTAGCCCAAATGTATACTGAATAGTTATTTAACTGTGAAACTGTGTTGTCTCTTTAACTATTTCATCATTTGATCCTCCAGATCTAATACTTTGCTGAAAATAATATGAAGCACTTGAACTTGGAATAGTCATCTTTTTTTAAAACCTGTACATTTGGAAGAAAATGGTTATTTTGTTTAATATGTTTAATGTTCTTCTGTACTGCTTTTTTGTATTTTCTTAGTTCAGTTAATTGCAATTTTAATTTTGATAAAAAGGTCAGCTAAAATTTATTTAAAGAATCGTCATCCATTTTATTCTATAGAAATATTGTGATTTGATACTGGTATTTTCATAATCTTAAATATGCAGAAGAAAGATAAACTGAGAAATATCACACCAGGTAGGTAACTTTTTTTCATTTGGTATCAGTGTTTTATTCTTTAGTTTCTCTGATGTAATAGTAACTACTGACTTAGGCCAAGAGCCCTAGTGGCACAACAGTTAAGCACTTGGCTGCTTAACTGAAAGGTTGGTGGTTTGAACCCATCTAGAAGCTCTATAGGAGAAAGACCTGGGAATCTGCTCGCAGAAAGATTATACCCTACAAAACCTTGTGGAGCACTTCTCTGTCACATGAGGTCACTATGATTCAGAATCAACTCAGTGGTAACTAACAATAACAACAAACTTAACCTGAAAACCTAGCTGTTTTTCAATCTAAACTTCATTAGATGTATATTGTTCTATTTGTTTTTGGGCTGTGATAGACCATTGTTATTCTGTGAGTGGTCTAAAATAACAGATGGAAAGCAATAATTGCTAGCAGAAAAAAATAGGGCTTTTACATTAAAAGTGTGTTTCCAATTTTCTCAAGTTTTAGATCGATTTCTTTGTGTGTGTGGCAGACCTTTTTTTCATGTTCAAACAATTCATTGTGGGGAAGAATTTTCTTTTTTATTTCTCCCTGAATGATAAAATGATTGGAATTTTTATGGGTTTCCCTGGGAAAAGAAAAGCCTCTGATTCCTAAGCAACTTAGAAAGAGTTGTTATATTAAAGACAATTGGTGGATTTTATGAAAAGACTATGGTGAACTTCTTTGCACAGCTTAAAATTAGGTCTGTATTAGCAGAAGTAGCAATTTATTTCTTAAAAGGCAAATCTAATTTAATTGCTTATACCTAATTTTTTCCCTGTAGTGCTGGAACATGGATATGTGTCTTAGCATATGAAAAGCTCATATAAAATTACAATCTAAGAAATAACAGGTCTTTCATATATGCTGCTAACAATTTTGAACATTAATATATAATGCTATGATTTTCTTGTTAAACTAACTTAAAATTCTTTCTTTAAAGGCAAATCCTCCTCCAGTACTGGTCAACACAGATAGCTTGGAAACACCAACTTATGTAAGTTCCATTTCCTTCTCATATTTAAATAATTCTGCCTTTCCTATTCAGTTTTGACGCAAAACAAAGACCTGAATACAGATTTATTTTCTAGTTATAATGAAAAAAAAAACTATTACTAAGCCGTAGTTATTGTATTAAATGAAGCAATACTAACCATTTTGAAGAAAACATTTAATTGTCTTTTTTTAGTAAAGCAGAAATGTTGACATAGAAATTTATGATTTTATTTTGAAATAATGATGAGTAACTTCCACTGAAGAATATCTCTGATCAATAGTCATTTTATACAAATGCCATGTATTCAGAGAATCATTTTGGAAGTCTAAGGAACTAAATTTTTAGTAAGTAGTTTTGTGTGTATGATCATATACTAAGATAATTAGTTATAATTTTGTAGCTTTAGATTGATGGTAATTTTCTCTAAACTTACTTTGTTAAAAAGCCCTTTTTCCCTTAATGATGAATAACTAGAACAGAAGAATCTCAACTAACATTTTTTGTCCCAAATATAAGTATCTTTAGAGATGTTTAAGTAGAAGTAGTGCCCATACATTGCATTTTTTTTGGAGGGAAAAAAAAAAATCCATTGTATATAATTTTATAGACTAAAAATCCTTTCATCCAAATTTTAAATTACAGTTAATTTTCTATCTGTACTTTAAAAATTCTATTTGGCTTTATATTCTGTTTGCATTTACATGAATTAACTATTTGAGGATATTGTAAAACTTCAAATAAGACTCAATATCCTTATGCCAGTATCACATAGTTTTGATTGCTGTAGCTTTATAATATGTCCTCCAACTCTCTTGTTTTTTTTTTTCCAAGTTTATTTTGGCTCTTTTGGATCCTTTGCATTTCTATATGTATTTTAGAATCAGCTTGTCAATTTCTGCAAAAAAGGACATGTGAAATTTTTAATTGAATCTGTAGATAGTTTTGGGGAGTATTGCTATCATAACAATGTTTTGTATCTTCCAATCTGTGATTGTAGATATCTTTCCATTTATTTATGTCTTTTTTAATTTCTTCCAGCAATGTTTTACAGTTTTCAGTATACAGATCTTTTACTTCTTTAGTTAAATATATTCCTAAGTGTTTTATTCTTTTTTAATGCTATTGTAAATGGAATTGTTTTCTTAATTTTGTTTTTGATGTTTTTATTGCTAACACATGAAAATATAATTAATTTTTAGATATTGATCTTGTGTACTGCAGCCTTGCTGAACTCATTTATTCTAACAGCAGTGTGTATATATCATAATGAGTGTGTTTGTGTATGTGTTTATTCCTTTGGACTTGCTATATGCAAGATCATATCTCTTAATAGGGAGATAGTTTTTCTTTCCTTTCTTTTCAATCTGGATTCTTTCATCTTTTTCTTGCCTACTTACCTTGACTAGACTTCCAGTACGATGATTAATAGAAGTGGTAAGGGCAGACATTCTTGTCTTATTCCCAATCTTAGGGTGGAAACTTTCAGTACTTTACCATTAATGATCCATTGAACTCACTTGTAAGTATCAGCTGATGCTAAAATTCAGTGACATTAACTTTAATTTTCTCACTCTCTGTGTACTCCTGTTCTTAACTAATAATAATGTTGAAAGAAGAGGTGCATAAACCATAGCAAATACTCTGGAATACTTTACTAGCTACAGTTTGGAAAGGAAGTAAAACTATTGAAATAATTTCTTTTTGTCCCCTTGTCTTTATTTTCCTTAAGGCACACTGTGAAAAGTAACGGTTGGGAAAATGCATTCAGTCTGATTTTGGTAGCTTTCTTACATACTAAATGCTTCAGCTCTTCCATATGTAATATAATTGATAACTATGATATTTTAAAATCGACCTGAATGTCCATTCATTATTTAGGAAAAATTTTAAAGTTTCTACTTTGTATTTAGTTATCTTAATTTTTAATTGTTGTTGTTGTTATGTGCCATCGAGTCGTATCCGACTCATAGCGACCCCTCCTTGGGTTTCCAAGGCAGTATCACTACAGAAGTAGATTGCCCCATCTTCCTTCTGAGGAGTGGCTGGTGGGTTTGTACCGCCAGCCTTCTGGTTAGCAGTCAAGTGCCTTAGGCACTATGCTACCAGAGCTCCCAATTTTTAATTAGGAAGAACATTTTTTCTTCTCAGTGCATTTTTATTTTGGGATTCTTGCTTTGTGATGGTATAGACTTTGAGGTTTTGTAATTGCCTGAGTTTATGCATTAATATGAACCATGAGTCATGAATATTGACAGATAAAATCTTAAATTTTTATATATTACTCCATAGTTAGAACCAAAAACCAAACCAAGCTCACTGCCATCAAGTCAATTCCAACTCATAGTGACCCCCTTTGGGTTTCTGAGATGGAAAATCTTTAGGGAAATAGATTGCCATTCTTCTTTCTGCGGAGTGGCTGGTGGATTTGAACTGCCGGCCGTCTGGTTAGCAGTCAAATGCCTTAGGCAATCCACCATCAAAGCTCCTTATAGTTAGAACAGTATTACTGAATTGAACCTTAACAACTGGGAATTAGTAAATTAAGCTTCTGTTTTTCTTCCTTTGGGCAAATGTTATAACTTTTACATAATAGGATTTGTCATATATATATATATATTTATATTTATATTTATATATATTACTATTGAGTGATTAGAAAATTAAAGTGTCTGTGCCAATAAGGGACTGAAGATATTATATTATAAATTTTTCTGCTTCTTTATGACATATATGTACCCATAATTAAAGCAAAATTATATTAAAGAGAAATATATATACTTTAAAAGTTAAACAATGAATACTATTCTATTATACTAGCAACAAGCAGTTGGAAATGTGAGGCTATTAACTATGGCAACAAAAACACACACACCTGTGGCTTCCAGCCAAACAATAGACAGGTATATCAGTTGAGCATTTACCTGAGGTAGATACACTCCTTGGAGAGAATAAGCATGAGAGAAAGAAGGGCTGCTCAGGCACAGGGAGACAGCTCAGGGGGTAGGAGTGCACAGAGAGATGGACACAGGGAAGAGGTAACTATCGGGAGGATGTGGGAGAGGAGATGTTGCATTGTGCTAAATTGTCAATGTCATGAGACAAAGTGTATGTGAACTGCTGTATGGAAAGTATATTTGCTCTGTAAATTTTCACCCAAATCACAATTAAAAAAAAAAAGAATAATAATATATGTATAGAGTTAGTTGGAGGAAAACTATAGGTGGCATGAAAGAATACTCAAGTAAGTGAAGAGCATACCTTGTTGCTGAGTAGGACAATAACGTAAAGATCTTTATTTTCCTCAGACTAATTTATAAATCTGGTATAGTACCAATCACAGCCCCAAAAAAGATGTGTGTATGACTGCTTTGGAGGGGTAGGGTTGGAATTAATGAAAGCATTCATCTAGATTTGCACCATCCAATAGAGTATCTACTAATCACATGCTGCTGTTAAATTAAAATTAAATTAAATTTTAAAAATTAATTTTTCTGTTGCACTAGCTACATTTCAGATGCTGTATGTGGTTAGTAACTACTATATTGGACAGATAATAGAACATGTCTGTTGTTTCAGAAAGTTCGGTTGCACAGTGTTGATACAGAAAAGTAAACACTCAAGAACAGACAAAGTTGAAAATAAAAATGATCATGGGGGATTTCAGTATTAGAGAGTAAAACATTATTAAACATTCGTAATTAAATAATTACACATTATTTCTATTGTGGTTATATTATTTTGTGTAACAAACCACCCTGAAACGTCCTAGCTTAAAAGAACAGCAATTTATTATTTCTTGCAGTCACATTAAGCTCTAGGGTCATTTACTAAATACCTACCTTGTGAAAAGTTTTAGTAGTTTATATGCGTAGTTCAGTTAGATCAGTGGGGTACAACTTACTTTTGATGTGTGTTGTATACCCTGATTATTTTTCCTGTTCATGTTTATTATACTTTCGTTGTTCTTAGTTATATGGTTTTGTGGGTTTTTCCCCAGAAATATTAGGATTTTTTCCCCCATATTTTAAGAACTTGTCACCTACTCTTTAAATATCTTTAGAATCTGTTTTTTTTTTTTTTTTACCTTGGCTACTGACATAATTTCTTTATCCAAATTCTCTTCATTTCTGTTTTATTACAGCCATAGTTCTTTTTCTTGAAAACCTGATACTAAAAAAGTTTGCAGAATGCCCGATATTTTTAACTCCTTATGAAATCATTCAAGACTTTCCATAATCAGACCCCAATTCACAAATAATTTCTTCTCCACCTACCACCCTGTACACAAAATCCCATTTAGTTGCTAGGACTAAATTCAAACCCTACCAAATGTGAGCAATAACATTTCTCCAACTGCCAGGTGTTCTCAAGCACTACTGTGTTTTTTACACAGATAACATATACATTATATGGTGTTTTTTGGTTGTTTGCAAATAGCACAGTCCCTTGCCACATTAGATTTTTCTGCATGCTATGTACATTATATGCACATGCACATTATGTATGTGAACATACTATATGCAAAAAAATGGTATTCTATGTGAGTTGCTGTATGGAAAGTGAATTTGCTCTGTAAACTTTCACCCACATCACAATTTTTAAAACACAGTATTCTAAATCCACTCTCATATTTTCAAAGAGAAAAAATAACCATATATTTTGTCAGTATATTAATTTTATCTAAAGACTGAACTCTTACTCTTTTCTCTGTTCCCAACTTATCCTTCATCCTGTCTGTTAACTGAAAGTGATAAACCCTCCGGCCAAGCATTTCTTTCCTATTGGAATCCACATTTTATAAAGATATAAAGAATAAACTAAACAAACCAACCATTGTGCAATTTTGCTGGGAAAGATAATTATCTTTTAAAATACCACGTTACCATTGTTCTTTACACTGGTTCTTGTACTGTAATGTGTGTTTTTGGTAATGTATTCTCTGCCCTTAGAAGCCTGTTGTGAATGTGTTTAATGTTGTCATTGAATTCTTTATATATTTTTGGAATTCTCAAACAGTTTCAGGTTAATGAGGGTTTTGGAAAAAAGTCACTCTGTCCATATGAACTCTTTGTCACATTTCATTTTTTTTTGTTCCTTCAATCTCAGGATCTCTGGTATCATAGTGCCTAAGGCACTTGACTGCTAACCAGAAGGCTGGAGGTTCAAACCCACTAGCCACTCCTCGGATGGAAGGAAGGATGGGCAATCGTACTTCCGTAGTGGTACTGCCTCGGAAACCCAAGGAGGGGTCGCTATGAGTCAGGGCTGACTTGATGGCATATAACAACAACACAACATGCTACCTGGAAACCTCACCCAGATATCAATTTATCATGACTTGCTGTTACATTAAGCTCTAGGGTCATTTACTAAATACCTGTCTTGTGAAAAGTTTTAATAGTGAAAATCTTAAATTTCTAAAAGCAAAAACTATAAGGCCTTAGTCACAAAACTTGGGTACTAATACCAAAAGGGCCATATAAGCACAGTTATTTGAAAATATTTTCTAGAATAAAATTGCAGACTGTTTAGAAGTAAATAAATGAACAAAAAGGGAGGTCAGTATAGCAGTTATGGGATTCAATCAAAACCAGCTGCAAAGGAAAATTTATAAAGTTTGTTGTGTATTTTAAAAAACAGATAATAGTAAGCATAAATAAATAAATTAAGCATTTAATTCCAGAAACATTTTTTTTAAAAAAAGAATAAGGAATTGATAAAAGATAAAGCCACAACATAGAGTGGTCATTCTGCATATATATTATCAGTGTTGAAATGACCACTTTGTAAATGCAAAATAATGATGCAGATAATTTTTAGAATAAGAAAGGAAGTGTAGCTGAAGCTAGGGATTTTATTTTGCATAGAAATAATACTATTTAAAATATATGTAAATGCATTTATACTTTATCATTTTAAAACAAAAGGTTAAATCTCCTTAGGTGAGAAAGAAGAGGAAACAAAGTGGTAATAGTGTGTTGAAATCATGAAATCCATAATAACTAAGAATCCAGAAAAACAGCAAAGATGGATTTCTAAAGCCCTCAAGGAAAAAAAACTCCTGAGACCTGAACTGGACCTAAATTATTTTTAGGACCACTTTCCTACAGTATGGTGAAGCAAGCAAAGCAACTCACATGAAATTTATTATTTCTGTTGTGGTTATATTACTTTGTATAACAAACCACCCTGAAACGTCCTAGCTTAAAAGAACAGCAATTTATTATTTCTCATGATTTTCTGCATTAACTGCATGGTTCTTCTGCTTCAACTGGTAGTGGCTGAGGCACCAGAAAAGGCTGGAAAATCCCAAAAAACTCATTTATGTGGCTGGCTGCTCATTAGGAGCAAAACTGGGGCTTTTGTCTGAGATCTTTGATTCTACTTCATTTGAATCTCCCTGTAGGTTGTTTGAGCTTCCTCACATTATGGTGACTAAGCTCTAAAAAAGTGCATTCTAAGAGACAAGTGTAAATATGACAAGGCATCACATGACCAAACATCAAAAATCATATAGTATCGTGTGTATCACATTCTTTTTACCAAAGCTAGTTACAGGATCTGCTGAGATTTAAGGGAAGGGGAATAAACTCTACCTCTTGATGATGAGACCATTCATTCATACTGCAAAAGAACATGTTGGATGGAAGATGTAATGTACCTTTTGAAATCCAATTTATCACAACTTCACTTGATTTAGAGAGATTGAGTATTTTTGCCCAGCTTCATATCACTAGAAATGGTCAGACAGGATTTGAACCCAGGTTAATCTGATTCCAGTGAATTCTTACATTTTACTGTTGTTGTTGTTGTTGTTGTTATGTGCCATTGAGTCGGCCCCAACTCATAGTGACCCCTCCTTGGGTTTCCGAGGCGGTTATCACTACAGAAGTAGATTGCCTAACCTTCCTTCCGAGGAGTATCTAGTGGCCATCAATTTGAGAGTTATTTTTTCCAGAAGGGAATAGGGAATAAATTGGAGAGAATAAGAGTATTCTTTTTTTTTTTTTTTCCCCCATCCTTTCTCATGCTTTTCCTTTTATTTAGTTAAGACTGTAGGTAAGATTTGAGCAAGATCTTGAATAGTGGATCAGATTTGGACATGAAATTTCTAAGTGATATTTGTGATAGAGGCCACACTAAAGTTACACAGTTATGGAAATGAGAAACAGCAGCATATGTAAAGGGAAAAGAGCCAGTAATTCACATTGGATGGTATGTTAGGTGCATGAAGAAGTGAGATACGGATATTAGGAATGAAACTAAAGTGATAAATTGGAATTAGTTCATAGAGAGCATTATTACCAAGCCAAAAAGTTTTTTTTAAAAGAAGAATGCATGAGATTTTTGAAGGAGGTATGTTATATTAAACATAAGCTTCAAGAAGACAGATCTTTAAAACACATAGAATTATTTGGATGGTGGGGTAGATTGCATTGACAATAGTACAAGGGCTGTGAACCAAGGTAATAGAAATGAAAATGAAGAGAGAATGGTTTTCAGGAAAATTGGAAGTACAACATTCAAATCGGTAAAAATTTGCAATTGTTTAGATGTGTAGATGAAAGGAAAAAATTACAGTTCAATAATAAAAAAAACCTAAATGTACCTTCCTGTATTTAAAATTCCTGATGTGATGAATGTCAACTCATTGATCACTTTTGTCCTCTTCTACTCCTTGAAAAACTTTTGATTACTCTGAAACTAACTTTATAAAATCTTCCCTAAAATTATTAAAATGCATTTAGTCTCTAGATGGTGCAAGCAGTTAACCATTCAGCTACTAACTGAAAGGTTGAGAGATCAAACACGCCCAGAGGCACGGCAGAAAAAGGTTTGACAGTCTACTTCTGGAAGATCACAACCATTGAAAACCTTATAGAGCACAGTTATACTCTGAAACACATGGGGTCATCGTGAGTCAGAAACAACTCGATGACAACTGGTGGTTTTTTTTTTTTTTCTGTAATTTGATTACTGTCATAATTGTAATAAATCATGCAAAAATTGTCTAGTCATTTCATATTTTACATTCTGAATTTCTTCTTTCCCTCCACTAGGTTAATGGTACTGATGCAGATTATGAATATGAAGAAATTACACTTGAAAGGGTAAAAATTAATTACCTTTAATTTGCTATGGATAAATCTTGTTTTAAAGAACTCTTTAAATACACTGCTCTTTCCTATGGAATTCAAGGAAAATCATTCTATAAAACAATCATATAATAATGATTTCATTTTTAAATTCACAGATAATAAAATTAGCCATAATATTTTCAGAACATGTTAATTTTCTTAACCTTTTTTTAAAAAAAAATTGTAATAAACTTTTATTTTAAAATAGTTTTAGATTTACAGAAAAGTTACAAATATAGTAGAGTTCTCAGTTTACTCTGGACTCAGTTTCCCTTACTTTTAATGTCTTATATCATCACTGTATATCTAAAGCTCATTTATCGACTGTTTCATTATCCGACATTTCTTGCATTTACAACAGTGAAAAAATCTGCTGTCCAGCTGTTTTATGTGTTAACAATATACATCTTTCAGTAATGAGCACTGAAGATAGGTGCAAGGCAAGAGTAATGTCTGTATGTTTAAGACTAAAATCAGGGATAATTAGATTTGTTTATGTTTGAAGTCAGAATAGACCCTAGTAGGTTTTTCTACATATATGACAGATCTTTATTGCCTCTAACTTGAATTTTAAGTCACTGTTCAAGTGAGGTCGATGCCCGAATAACTTTCAAGTAAGTGCATTATTAGCATATTGTTACATATATTTTTAATAGGGTATTTTGTGACATCTGCTAAGCATTTTTATTTTACTCTTCATTCTTTCCCAGTGACTTACCACTTACTTTTATTTAGTCAGGACAATATTGCTATGAGTTTGAATCAACTCGATGCAATGGTGTTTATATAGATATATATATATATATCTATATAAATTTTTTTTTTTTTAACTCAATTGAAGAACTTAGATACCTGAGTAACTTGATGACCTCACGTAATTTGTTGGTACTATTATTGAGACTCCAGTAACTCTTAATCAGTTGATATTGAAAAAATATTCCTTAATTAAAATATGATTTCTGGAACCATGGTAGAATGTGTGTTTAGTTTATTTAATATTAACAGTTATGAGATAGGCCCAGATATAACCATTCTCTTGAGTTGCCTGAAAGTCAGAACATTCTTGCCAAAAAACGTTTTTTATATCATTAAGAAAAATTCTTCTTAAAGACTTTTTGTAACAGCAGAACCCTTTATTAAAAATAAATAAATAAATAAATTTAAATCCTGTATGTAAAACAAACAAAATGTAGAGCTACTCTGTCAAAATTTACTTTGCTACCAAGAAAACTCATCAGTTTTAAGTTCTCAGTTTAGGCTTATAGTAGTGAAAAATGATGACTTTTACTGTTCAAGTATATTGGCTAAACATGTCAAAGACAAATGATAGCTGTCATTTAGCAACTACAGTTTAGTTTTTTAAAATAGCTGATGGCAAAAGCAACCTTTTTTTGAAAGGCTGAAATAATACATGGGTTTTACCAACTGAGAAATAATAACAATAGACAAATCAGTATTCTTCTCTTAGGAGATATTTCTTACTAAACACAGGTTAGGTTGAATATAAAAGAAAGAAATTTGTAGTGGTAGCTCTCCAAAAGGGTGATTAATCAACAAACAGATTACACATACTTTGATGAAAGAACTATAGACTAAGAAAGAACCAGTGTACTAAGTACATTTTCTTCAGCCTCACCAACCTCAACTATAATGCCACTGAATTTTTTGTAGAGAAACAGACTTTTCTTACATAGGGGCATGTTCATTTCTTAATTTAAAATCTTCATATTTCTCACACTCATACCTTTGTCTGTATATTCCTGTGTTAATGTAGTTTCTAGGTCCTACAATGACAGAAACCTATTGATAAAGATAATTTCTATTAGGCTTTGGAATGTTGTATATTTAAAAAATATGTATGTGTATAATCCATACATTATTTTCATAATTATATACATTATTGAATTTAATCAATTTTTATCTGTTTACACCTAGTCTTAGAATTTTCTTTTCCTCTATCCCCAGGGGAATTCGGGGCTTGGTTTCAGCATTGCAGGAGGCACAGACAACCCACACATTGGAGATGACTCAAGTATTTTCATTACCAAAATTATTGCAGGAGGAGCAGCTGCTCAAGATGGAAGATTGCGGTATGTTTTGTACTTTTATGTTGTGATGCTGAATCCACTTTGTATGTTTTTCTTAAAGTAAATTGGATGAGGGATAAATGTAAGTAAGAAACATCATTACAGTTGTAACTAACATAGAGTAGATGGTCAACAACATTCAAATGAATGAATGGGATAATTGTGCCCTAAGCATGTTTCCCTCTTTTCTTTTAGGAATTCAACATTTTGAATCATTTTGATTGATAACTTAAATAATTGTTTGTGAGGAAATTTATAGAAATCATAGGATTCCATTCCTGTTTTAAAATGCATTCTCAAAATGTTTTCCATTTCTTTTCTGTATGAGAAACATTCATGTAACTTTAAAGATACAGAAGATCATGTATATCTGTTTTTATCTCATACCCCAAAGAATAAAATATACAAACTTAAATAAATTTTCTTAATTGAGTAGATAAAAATAGCAATTGCCTCTTGTTTAAATTTAGTTCCGTTTTGGAAGATGTCTTTAGAATACTTGGTTGTTTCCTTAGGCCATAGATTATGGTCCTTTTCCTTTTTCTTGTTTTTCATATATAAGACAGTCTAACCATTTTATGCCTAAGGATTGTTGCATGGTCTGTTAAGTCAGCATCTTTATTTTAAGGGTATTGGTGCCTTATGCAACTCTCCAGTTTCTAAACTTCTCATTGAATATGATAGGTACTATATTTGTTGTTGCTGTTGTTGTTGTTCTATGCTGTCGAGTCAGCCCCTACTCATAGCGACCCCTCCTTGGGTTTCTGAGGCAGTATCACTGCAGAAGTAGATTGCCCAACCTTCCTTCCAAGGAGTGGCTGGTGGGTTTGAACCGCCAGCTTTCTGGTTTGCCCAATGCCTTAGGCACTACGCTACCAGAGCTCCTGGTACCGTATTAACTATATTAAATTAGGGAGCTCTGGTAGTGTAGTGCCTAAGGCACTTGACTGCTAACCCGAAGGCTGGTGGTTCAAGCCCATCAGCCACTCCTTGGAAGGAAGATGGGGCAATCTACTTCCGTAGTGATACTGCCTCGGAAACCCAAGGAAGGGTTGCTGTGGGTCGGGTCTGACTCGATGGCACATAACTCGACGGCACATAGCAACAACAACATATTAAGTTAACTCATTGCCGTCGAGTCGGATTCAACTCATAGTGACCCCTCCTTGGGTTTCCAAGGCAGTGTCACTATGGAAGTAGATTGCCCAGTCTTCCTTGGAAAGGGTGGCTGGTGGGTTTAAACTGCCATCCTTCTAGTTAGCAGTCAAATGCCTTAGGCACTACGCCACCGGAGCTCCCATAATAAATTAGATGTGAGAATTAATCATTTGACCATTCATATAAATGTTGACATTAACATCCTATTTCTGTACCTGACTGTTTATTTGTGCCACTTATGTGAAAATTACTATGTTCTGTTTGTTTCACTGGAAAAACTTGGTACTAACTTCTTAGTTATTGTTGTCTGAATATAGGATTTCTTTGTTCCAAGGAAAATTAATTTGTATAGGAACTTATCAGGGTCAGTTTTAATATTTCGATTGTTTTCTTCCTCATCCCTGCCCAATTTGAGATGACTACCTTTTTCTTTTGTAGTGGAATAAAGACCATGCAGTAGAAACTGAGGCCAGATTTAGGGAGAATGGTAGAGCTAATCAGACTTTAAAAAAAAAAAAAAACTATGTCAAATTTAGATAAATTATTTACATAAGAAATCTTTGAGTTAAATGACCTAATTATTAACAGGTATAAATTTTAAGAAATAACTTTATTCTTTTAATTTTAGTATCTCGGGTAGAAAAGGCACCAGTTTTGCCATTTACTAACTCTGACCTTAAACTATTATTAAATGTATCTGAGTCTCAATTGTCTTAGCTTTAATAGCTCTATCACTTTTACCTAGATAGACTTGGAAAAGTTATTTGAACTCTTTGTGCCTCAGTCTCTCCGTCTGTAAAATGGGGTTAAAAATATGTATCTCCCTTAAAGGTTGTTGTTAGAGTTAAAACATCAAAAGATGTATGTAGCATAGGTTTAGTGTTAAATAAGGTGTTTGCTATTTTCATGAAATATCTTAATGCCTACTCATAATAGGCATGAAAAAGGCATACAAATGGTAACTTATTTACTTAAATACTGTTTACACTATTACTCTTGTTCCTTTTGCTGATCTCTGGGAAATGTTTGTATTTATTTATATTAGTATTTTATAAATTGGACTTTAATATGCAGTTTATTTATGTTTTCTGGAGTAAATAATTATTCTCTTCATATTAAAAATGATGATAAGAAAAATGGGCAAAGTAAAAAATCAGTTTCTAAAATTGTGTTTTTTACTATTTTTTTCCCCCTCAGGGTCAATGACTGTATATTACGAGTAAATGAAGTAGATGTTCGTGATGTCACACATAGCAAAGCAGTCGAAGCATTGAAGGAAGCAGGGTCTATTGTACGCTTGTATGTAAAAAGACGGAAACCGGTATCAGAAAAAATAATGGAAATAAAGCTCATTAAAGGTCCTAAAGGTATGTGATAACCAATTGTTAAATAAGAAGCCTCTGAGTTAAATGTAACTGTGAACTTATCTATGACACATGTTCTAAGATTGACAGTGCTATAATGTTCTACAGAATTTGTGTGAATATTTAGAATTTTTGTTATTTCTACTGAATTTTGCCTTAAGTAGAATTCCACAATATCTACATTCCTACCAAGATTCTTTTAAAAAGTCCTTTATGTTAGTCTATACATACTTCATGTATATTTTACTGCTGTGGTCGTATAGTAGCTTTATAATTTAAGAGTAAGTTCCATGTGATTTTTATATTTAAAATTTCTATAACATATCTTTAATAGATAGCTTTAAAAAGTAGAGAACAAAATCTCAACTTACTTATAAATCAGTTTGTCCCTGTCTGTATTAAATACTAGTATATGAAAGACTTTTAGCATTAAAAGAAATGAAATATTCTTGCCCTTGAACTTGAAGGCAAGTATAGTGTTATATTAACTTGTATTCATTCCTCTATAAAGTACATTAAATGCAGATACTAAGGCTAAGTTAAAAGAAGGTATAAATGGGTGTGTCATGAACAGTTTCTTCTGCATTGTAGACTGTTAAAATATGATTTCTGAGTTTTAACATGGTGATATTTAGAGTAAATAGAACTTTTGTGTCTAACATGGTGCTTCATGGAAGAGGTGGGATTTCAAGAGTTCAACAAATAAAGAACAGCTAGGAATTCATCTAGTATTAAACTGTGAGATTATGAACTATAAAAATTATTTAAATTTGTAAATTCATAGAATATTAGAAAAAGAACAAAGTGGTATACATCATTTCTAAAGCCTGTCAGTTCTGCACACCACTAATTAATAATTTCCTTGTTTTTTCCTCAGTTATTTTAATCTTATGATGGTATTAAAAGTATTGCTAAGAAGTACATTTTGATGGAACCAAAAGTAAAACATCATTTTTCATAATTTGACAGTGTCTCTTTGGACTAACAAACACATGCATCTATAAAGAGATTTTAAGGATCCCAGGAATTTATTTTTAAAAAAAGAAATCAATTTATAACTTTAGGAATGCCTATGTTTATAATTGTCCCCTAATTGCAGGATAGATACATAGGATTTTAAAAGTAGTTAGTAAGCTAGATCATTTCTATTTCTAGACACATTAATATGATGAAATTATAACTTCATTTTCACTCATTTTTTTCTGGGCTTTTAAGTTTACATTTATTGATAAGACTCTAAAACTAGTGTTTTCCAACCAGGTCTTGGGTTCAGCATTGCAGGAGGTGTTGGAAATCAGCATATTCCTGGGGATAATAGTATCTATGTAACCAAAATAATTGAAGGAGGTGCAGCACATAAAGATGGCAAACTTCAGATTGGAGATAAACTTTTAGCAGTAAGTAAAAAGAAGTCTATTGTTTTTCACACCATTTTGATGTCAGTTTCTTTCTGACAGACTTCTAAATTTCTACATACTTGAAAATGTTAAGTGTTAAACCTTGGCTTTAGTCAAAACCTGAAAAATGAATCTTAGTGTCTCTTTATTTGCCATTTCCATTTCTTCTAGCATTCCTCTCTTTTTCTTTTGGTCATTTTGCTTTTGGTTTGTTTTTTTCTTTACTACTACTTTTTGTTGTTATTGAAGTGCATGGTGATCAGATATACAGGATTTCTATCATAATCCTTAGGCTCATAACACACTGTCATTATTTGTTCATGTGTGACCTTTATTTGTTTTAATTTTATTTATTCTTTTATTTATACCATGAAAACTAGTAAACTTATTACCCAGCCCAAGAACTATAACATCAATAATTTATGTTCTCATTCTTTTGCCTTCAAAAATTTATTTAATCACATACATGTGTCTAAATATTTTTAGTATTACTTGTTTTGAAACTTGGTAAAAGGATATTGGGCTGTATTCAGTCTTTTAAATACTTATTTTTTTACTCAGTATCCTTTTTCTGAGACTTATCTGTACATTTACCTAGAGCTGAATGAAGTGCATTCATTTCACCTCTGTGGTAAATAAACCACAATTTATCCATTTTTCAGTCGATAATTGTTCAGTCAGAACATGAAGGAAAAATGAGCTAAGGTTTTATTGGGAGGTATGACCCCAGGAATTCAAGAGTGAGTGAAAATAGAAAGTGAAGCAGGGAGTAAGGGAAAGTCAATACAAGATTATATTTTCTGAGCTGGCTGTAGTTTCATAAGAAAATACAGCCAGTTGCTTATCATGTAGGGCAGTGTTCCAGACAGGTGATATAGAACCATTGTACTTTGGCTCTTGCCATCCAAGGCGGGGGAAAGAGAAGAATTTATCTACTGACCTCTTTTAGTCTGCTGTCTCTTGTTAATTAGAGTCTTCCCATGGGGGTTAACTGCCCCAAATCTGAGCAGCTGTTGGGGAAGCCAATTCCCTTACTCTGTAGCACAGCACTTCACTTGAACCCCAGAAGTAGTGAAAAGATTTAGTGTCTCGGTGATCTAGGTAGGTCACACATAAGCTCCTGAGATGCTATAGCTTGCACTATGTGGAGCATGTTCACCATGCCCAAGACCAGCCTTTACTCCACAAGAGCCTGAGAGAACTGATCATAATAGAAGACAAGGTAAATGCAGCAGTAACAGGGCTAGGGGGAAGATGGTCTCAAGTGAATCTGAGGAGGCACATAAACTGAGTGTGGTATAGTGGTGAGTTGGACAATTTCAACTTTTTTGTTATTATAAGTAATTTTGGGAAAAGCTACTACTGAGTGTTACAGTGATCCTGTGTAAGAGTTTCATTTGAAGATTTACCTAAGTGTGGAATTAACTGGATCGTAGAGTATACTATTAGTATCATTATAAATAACACCTAATTGTTTTCCACGGCACTTGTAAAAATTTACATATGAGCAATATGTAAAAGATTTCTTCGTTCCACATCCTTTTCATTACACCTATTATTGTAGCATGGAGGCAGACAGTATTGTTTTGAGTCACTGATGAAGAAGAGGAAGGAACAAAACTTGAATACTATCTCTAACTTACCCTCTCACCTGTTACCTGTCACTCTTTTCCCTGTGCTGCAACCCATACCTCCTCCCTTCAGTGTCACCTCCTATACACATGCACATACCAATTTAAAACACCTTTCTGTCTCCACTGGATTTCTCACTTTTTTAATTTCTTGGATGCTGTATTTTCCTTTATGGTTTCTTCATAATCAGTTTTGGTGCTAGAGAGCTGTAAACTGTGCTGATTTACCATCTTGGGAAGACTCTCATTCTCTCTTGAATCTACTCCATCAGGCTTTTGTTTCTATAATTCTATTGAAGTAATTTAGTTCTCATCCTCAATCTTAATTGACATATCCTGCATTTAATTCACTTTTCTTCTTGAAACACTATTCATTTTGCTTAGCAGCCACTCTCTATCTTGTGTTCATCTTATGTCACTGGCCATTCCTCACTCTTCTTTGCTGGTGCCTCTAAACATTACAGTGCTCCAGGACTCAATTCTTAACGGATTTTCTTTTTTCTCTCAGTACACTTTGTGTACATCAACTGTTTTTCAAACTATAGGCTAAGGCTTATTGATCCAAACCAAGTGCCACTGAATCAATTCTGACTCATAGCAACACTATAGGACAGAGCAGAACTTAGAAACTTAGAGTTTCTTAGGCTGTAAATCGTTTTGAAAGCAGACTGCCTTACCTTTCCCCTGCGGAGGGAACATCTAGTAGGTTTGAACCAGCAACCTTTTGGTAAGCAGCTGAATGCTTTAACCACTGTGTCACCCAAGTTCCTTAGACTCATCAAAAGGTGGTCAAATAACTTAGATAATTATTGTTTTATGAAACTTTAGTTTTACTTTTACACATACACACACATACAAACATTTTGTCTTGGGCTAGATACTAACTTCTAACAAGTGGTTCTTGTCAAAACATTTGAAAACCAGTATCCTAGAAGATCTCTAGTCTCCACTCGTAGTCTCAATAACCAAATCAAACGAAACCAACTGCCGTCGAGTCTATTCCAACTCATAACAACTCCCATTGTATTTCGGAGGCAGTAAATCTTTGTAGAAGTAGGTTGCCAGTCTTGCTTCCACAGAGTGGCTGGTAGGTTTGAACCACCAACATTCCGGTTAGCACTCAGATGCCTTACGCACTGTGCTTCCAGAGCCCCATATATCTCAATGGTCATCTCAAATTTAATTCATCCAAAAATGGACATCTTGTTTCCCACACCTGCCACCCACCCTCAGTACTGCTCCTTACAGTCTTCATGTCTCTTTGAATGGGAACTTTGTCCTTTCAGTTGCCCAGGTCCAGAACTTTGGGATCATTCTCTTTCATACTCCACACTGAATCCCTCAGCATATCTTGTTACTTCTTGTATCAGTTACCTAAGGTTGAATGAAAAAAACAAAAACTTTAGTGGCTAAAATAGCACCAATTATTTATTTGCTTAGAATTCTACAGTTTGCATAGGGCTTGGCAGGACAACTTGTCTCTTTTCCACATAGTATCAGCTGGGGTGGCTCAGCTAAGGCCAGAGGACCCACTTCCAAGTTGATTCAAACATATGGCTTGAAAAAATCTATAGTTTGATTATTAATAATAGAAGTAAAACTTAAATATAATAAATACACAAATTTAAAAATCACTCATCATTTTATACACTTTAAAAATTATAATATTCAGTGTTGGGAAGAGTCTAGGTCAATGAGAAAAAAAGCTACTGCTGTCAAGTCTATCCCAACTCTCATAGCGACCCCTCCTTGGGTTTCTGAGGTGGTATCTCTACAGAGGTAGATTGCCCTATCTTCCTTCCAAGGAGTAGCTGGTGGGCTTGAACCATCAGCCTTCTGGTTAGCAGTCACATGTCTTAGGCACTGCATCTCCAGAGCCCGAGGTCAGTAAGCACTCTTGTACTTTGTTGTAGTGAGTATAAGTTTGTCATAGCCATTTAGAACAATTTAGTAGCATCTATCTAAATGGAAGGGAGCTCTTGTAGCGTAGTGCCTAAGCGCTTGACTGCTAACCAGAAAGCTGGCAGTTCAAACCTACTAGCCACTTCTCAGAAGGAAGGTTGGGCAATCTACTTCTGTAGTGATACTGCCTCAGAAACCCAAGGAGGGGTCATAATGAGTCAGGTCCAACTTGATGGCACATAACAACAACAACATCTAAGTGGAAAATGCTTATACTCTTTAACTTAGAAATTCTACATCTAAAGAACTCAGCCATCTAAAATATACGTGTACATAATGTAATATGTACAGGGATATTCATTAGCATTGCCGGTTAATACAAAAATTTTTTAAAAATTAGATAACTATTAATATGGGAATCATTAATAAATTACAGTATGCCATGAAGCAAAACCAAAACCATTTTTAAAATGAAGCACTTCTACATGTCCCAGTGTGGAAAAATCTCTAAGATACATTAAAAATCCAGTTGCAGGACAGAAATTTTTGAATGTTATCTCATTTGTTTAAAAAATATATGTACTAAAATATATCTACACATTGCTAAATGCTTAAGAATGGGAGAATGGTCAGGCTGAGGAAATAGGAGGAATAGCAGCTGAAATCAAGATTCTATAAACAACTTTACATATAGTATCCTGATATTATCTTAACTCATTGCCATCAAGTAGATACTGACTCTTAATCATCATCTTCCAAAAAATGAAACTCAATGCCTTTGAGTCAACTCTGACACATAGTGGCCACCATTGGGTTTCCAAGTCTGTAAATCATTAGGGAAGCAGACTGCCTCATCTTTCTTCTGCAGAGTGGTTGGTAGGTTCGAAACACCAACCTTTCTGGTTAGTACCCAAATGCCTTAACCACTACATGACCAGAGCTCCTTAGCAATCACCTTGTTGTTGTTAGATGCCATCGAGTCATCTCTGACTCATAGCGACCCTATGCACAGCAAACAAATACTGCCCAGGCCTGTGGCAGCCTCACTACCTTTGCTATACCTGAGCCCTTTGTTGCAGTCACTGTGTCTGTCCATTTCATTGGGGGCCTTCCCCTTCTTCATTGACCTTCCACTTTACCAAGCATGATATTCTTCTTCAGGGAATGGTTCCTTCTGAGAATATGACCAAAGTAGATGAGACAATGTGTGGCCATTCTGGCTTCCAATGAGCATTCTGGCTGCGTTTCCTCTAGGATAGATTTGTTAGTCCTTTTAGCAGACCATGGTACTCTTAGCATTCTTCTCCAATACCACAACTCAAAGGCATCAACTCTTCTTCAGTCTTCCTTATTCATTGTCCAACTCTCACGTGCATAAGAGGCCACTGAAAATACCATGGCTTGGGTCAGGCACACCTTAGTCTTCAAGGAGACATCCTTGCTCCTCATCACTTGAAAGAGGTCTTTCGCTGCAGATTTGCCCAATGCAATATGTCATCTGATGTCTTGACTGCTGCTTCCATTGGTGTTGATTGTAGAGCCAAGTAATAGGAAATCCTTGACAACTTCAGTCTTTCTTTATCTACCATGAAACTGTTATTGGACCAGTTGTGAGGATTTTTGTTTTCTATTTATTGAGGTGTAATCCATACTGAAGACTGTAGTCTTTAATCTTCCATCAGTAAGTGCTTCAAGTCATCCTCACTTTCGGCAAAGTTGTGTTATCTGCATATCGCATGTTGTTAATAAGTCTTCCTCCAAACCTGATGCCACATTCTTCATATAATCTAGCTTCTCAGATTATTTGCTCAGCAAAAAAGTTGAACAAGTATAGTGAAAGGATACAACCTTAACTCACTCTCTTCTTGATTTTGAACCATGCAGTATCCCCTTGTTCTGGTCCAATGACAGCCTCCTGATCTATGTACAGGTTCCTCATGAGTACAATCAAGTGTTCTGGAATTCCCATTATTCTCAATGTTATGATCCACACAAAACGAATGTTTTTGCATAGTCGGTAAAACACAAGTAAACATCTTTCTAGTATTCTTTGCTTTCAGCCAAGATCCATCTGACATCAGCAATGATATCCCTCCTTCCATGTCCTCTTCTGAATCCAGCTTGCATTTCTGGAAGTTCCCTGTCAATATATTGCTCCCACCGTTCTTGAATAATCTTCTGTAAGATTTTACTTGTATGTGATATTAATGATACTGTTGAATAATTGCCACATTCTATGAGATCACCTTTCTTTGGAATAGGTACAAATATGGATCTCTTTTAGTCAATTGGCCAGGTGTAGCTGTCTTCCAAATCTCTTGGCATAACTGATTGAGTGCCTCCAGCAGGGCATGTGTTTGTTGAAAGATCTCAGTGGATATCCCATCCATTCTCAGAGCCTTGTTCTTAGCCTCTTCCTTCAGTACCATTGGTTCTTGATCATATGCCACCTTCTGAAATGGATGAACATCAACCATTTCTTTTTGGTACAGTGACTCTGTGTATTCCTTCCATCTTGTTTTGATGCTTCCTACATCATTCAATATTTTGTCCATAGAATCTTTCAGTATTGCAACTTGAGGCTTAAATTTTTTTTCCTCACTTCTTTCAGCTTGAAAAATGCCGAGCATGTTCTTCCCTTTTGATTTTCTAACTCCAGGTCTCTGCACATTTCATTATAGTAATTGGCTTTGTCTGCTCAAGATGCTCTTTGAAATCTTCTGTTCAGCTCTTTTATGTTGTCATTTCTTCCATTTGCTTTAGCTACTCTCCGCTTAAGGTCAAGTTTCAGGGTCCCTTCTGATACTCATTTTGGTCTTTTCTTCCTTTCTTGTCATTTTGATGACCTCTTGCTTTCTTCGTGGATGATGCTCTTAATGTCATCCCACAATTCCTCTGCTTTTCTGTCGTTGATGTTCAGTGCATCAAATCTGTTCTTTAAATGGTCTCTAAATTCAGGAGGGATATTATCAAGGTCATATTTTGGCTCTCATGGACTTGTTGTAATTGTCTTCAACTTCAGCTTTAATGTGCATATGAACAGTTGATGGTCTGTTCCACAAGCAGCTCCTGGCCTTGTTTTAGCCGAAGATATTGAACTTCTCCATCGCCTCTTACCACAGATGTAGTCAGTTTGATTCTTGTATTTCATCTGGTGAAGTCCACGTGTATAGTCATCACTTCTGTTATTGAATAAAGGTGTTTGCAATGAATAAGTCATTGGTCCTGCAAAATTCTGTCATGCGATCTCCATCAGTGACTCTTCTTTGTTTCCAACTTTTGCATCCATTTCACCAGTGATAATCAACACATCTTGATTGCCTGTTTGATCAGACTGCAAAAGTTGGTAGAAATCTTCAATATTCTCATCTTTGGCTTTGGTGGTTTATGTGTAAATTTGGATAATAGTATTATTACCTGGTCTTCCTTATAGGTGTATGGATATTATCCTATCACTGACAGCATTGTACTTCAGGACAGATCTTGAAACAGCCTTTGTGATGATGAATGCCATACCATTCCTCTTCAATTTGTCATTCCCGGCATAGTAGATCATATGGTTGACTTAGAATGGCCAAAACCAGTCTACTTCATGCCTAGGATATCGAACTTTATGTGTTCCATTTCATGTTTGACAGTTTCCAATTTTCCTAGATTCATACTTCATACATTCCATGTTCGAGTTATTGGTGGATGTTTGCATCTGTTTCTGTTCAATTTGAGTCATGCCACATCAGCCAATGGAGGTCTCGAAAGCTTTACTCTATCCTTATTGTAAGGTCATCTCTATTCTGAGGAGTCAGCTCTTCCCCAGTCAAATTTTGAGTGCCTTCCAACCTGATGGCCTCATCTTCTGGCACTATATAGACAGTGTTTCAAGGCTGTTCATAAAGTTTTCCAGTAAAACATCAGAAAGTGTTTCACTGCTATTCATAAAGTTTTCCCTGGCCAATTGTTTGAGAATTGGAAGGACTCTTCCTTCTTCCGAGTCTGTCTAAGCCCAAAAGCTCTGCTGAAACCTCTCCACCATGGGTAACCCTGTTGGCATTTTGCAACATGGTAGCATAGCTCCAGCCTCACAGCAACACGTAAGCCACCACAGAATGACAAACTGTCAGACAAATTCATCTCCCTTAGTTGTTCCTAACCCCTCTTCACCTGCCTCCTTCAGGCCCCAGTCTTATCATAGAGCCACACCAAAGCAAAAATTAGCCTCCAAGACCAGGATCTGCCTACCTTAGGCCCCAGCCTTAATACAGAGCCACCAACAAGTGAAAAGTAGCTTCCAAGCCTCTTGCCCATCTACCTCAGGTCCCAGCCTTAATAAAGAGCCACAACCAAGTATAAAAAGCAGGCAACCATCCTAGGCAATAAAAACAGCTATTTTCTTTCTACACATCTTTATAGTCTTTAATTCACTCCTTCATTTTCCCTGTCATCTTTTACTGTAATTATTTATAACTAAATGGCAGAAAGCAGGTAAAAGAAATAACTTAAATGTCTTTTGGTATTTTCTTTTAGGTGAATAGTGTATGTTTAGAAGAAGTTACTCATGAAGAAGCAGTAACTGCCTTAAAGAACACATCAGATTTTGTTTTCTTGAAAGTGGCAAAACCTACAAGTATGTATATGAATGATGGCTATGCACCACCTGATATCACCAACTGTAAGTCTGCTTAAATTTACCATATCTCATTAGATATACTTTAATGAACAACTGTCAGTATAAAGTTGAAGAATTATAAGAATATTTTAAAGGACTAATTAAGCATTTTTGGGAGCTCTGGTAGCATAGTGGCTAAGACACTTGCCTGCTAACCAGATGGCTGGCGGTTCAAACCCACCAGCCACTCCTCAGAAGGAAGGTTGGGCAATCCTACTTCCATAGTGATACTGCCTCAGAAATCCAAGGAGGGGTTGCTATGAGTCAGGCCGACTCAACGGCACATAACAACAACAACAACAATTAAGCATTTTAACCTAATAGTTAAAAATCAACTTTAAGTCAGAATCTTTATAATGAGAAGAGTCGTATTTCACCTTTACTATTTTGTAGCAGTATTTTCTTTTAATATTTAAGGCACTGTAAGTAACAGTCACCAAGGGTATTTGCAAATAATGTAGACTCTTACTTTGTTTCAGTAGTTTTAGATGGAACACAGAAATTTTATTAACAGGCACTCGATAATTCTTACGCTTCTGGTACACCTTGTTCATGGACTGTACTTTGAGAAATACTGATTTTATTTATTTATTTTTTAATTGTGAACTGGGTAAAAGCTTACAGAACAAATTCGTTTTCCATTCAACAGGTCATACACATTGTTTCATGATATTGATTGGAATCCCCACAGTGTAACAGCTCTTTTCCCACTTCCTCCCTGTGGTTTACCTTTCACCTGTATCCTTTCCTATGCATTCCTGTCCTCTGAGCTTTCTCCTTGCCCAAATGCTGCCCTTCTGATCTCCCTTGATTGATTGTGAGGGCACGCACCACGTATAATTGTTCACCTCAAAGGTCTTTTGTTTGGTTAGAAGGTAGCCATGGGAGTGAGTTCATTTCTAGGCCTTAAGGATGACCAGTGGCCATAGTCAGAAGTTCCACTAGTCTCTGTCAGACCAGTAAGCCTGTTTTTTTTTTTTATGATTTTGAGTTTTGTTCCATATTTTTCTCCTACTTTATCTAGGATAGTGGAAGGGAGGACTGGGCAATCTACTTCCATAAAGATTTACAGCCTCAGAGATCCAAAGGGGGTTGCTCTGAGTCAGAATCAACTCGATGGCAGTGAATTTGGTTTGGTTTTGCTGTGTAGGATCTTCAATTTTGATCCTTTTCTGAGTGGTTGGCATTGGTAGCTGGGCATCATCTAGTTCTTCTGATCTCAGGCTCTTATAGGCTGGGGTACCCATGGTTCACCGGCCTTTTGGACTGATTGGAGAAGCACTCTAAAATTTAAAGGCTTTTCAAAGTTCATATATAATACTTCTGTACTCTCAGCTCTCTGAGGTCAGAAATTATCTTTGTACTCCAAGCTCTTAGTGATTGCTTAACCATATTTATGTGCAGTACATTTATATTGTATAGAACTGAATTTATATTAAGGTACTTCCATAGAGATACCGCCTTGGAAACCCAAGGAGGGGTATCTACACAACGCAGTCAACTCAACGGCAGTGAGAGTTAGTATATGCTTCTAAGTTTCCTATTTGATTATTAGTATTTTTTAATGTCCATGCTGAAAGGAGATGTAAGTAATATTTTTTTAATATGTTTGTGTTAGTGGAAAATGAAACCTTTACTTATTCTGTGCATTGAGTTGATAATTAAAAGCCACCTGTGAGATCTTAAGTGTACTCTTTGTGATCAGCATTTCCAACTGATTCTTTATAAATTATAGAATTTTAGGAATATTTATGATTTTATACATATCGAAGTTTCTAGTTTAAAACTATCGAGGTTCACAGATTGGGAAAAAATATTTGGTAATAACATATCTGACAAGGGACTTATCTCTAGAATTTATAGAACACTTCAACACCTCAATAAGAAAAAGACAAACAATCCAATTCAAAAATGGGCAGAAGACATGAATAGACACTTCACCAAGGAGGATATTCAAGCGGCCAGCAAACATATGAAGAAATGCTCACGATCA
>NW_006922290.1:443055-446579 GCF_000298275.1 Orycteropus afer afer
GAATTTACTCTGTAAATCTTCACCCAGATCCTAATAAAAAAAAATAAAATAAAAACTATTGAGGTTCATTGCCATCACTAATCATAATAAATTTAACATGGATTATATATTGAAATGTATATACTGTCCTCCAATAATACATCTTTTTTTTCCCCATACATCTTTATTATGTGCTCATTAATTACAAGTGTAACTGAGTTATTTCCTTAATATTTAGCTTATCTAATGAACAAGGATGATATCTTATATTGTGTATCAAAGAAAGAGACTTTACTGCTAGTTTAGAATTCTTACATACACTTGATCTTGCACACAAATTTTATGTAAGGTCTTTATTTCTTTTTGTCATTAAATATGCAAATGTAGCAAGAAATTATTTTTTTCATTACTTCAGATATCTAATTTTGAATTGTCTTGGTATAGTCAAGACAACCACATGCGCTTTTGTGATGATTGTGTCATGAATTGAGAACTGGTGCCCTAATTTTGACCAAATATACAAATAACCAGGCTGCTGCTTAAAAAAATGTTGAACTGAGAAAAATGTTACGCTTTTAATTGAATTGTCTCTTTTATATATATAGATATGAAATTAAAAAATGAAGGACCTAGTCCTGAAGAATACTGATTAAATAATCACATCATATATGATAGAATAAAATGTAGCCCAGTCCTGTGCCATCTTCATGATTATTGGCACTGTTTGAGTCCATTTTGTGGCTGTTGTGTCCATCCATTTCACTGAGGATTTCCTTAGTTTTCACTGACCCTCTAATTTACCAAACATGATGTCCTTCTATAATTTATAAAATCTAGTGATTGGTTTTACCTGATGATGTTTCCAAAATAAGCAAGTCTTAAGTCTCACCATCCTCACTTCTAAGGAGCATTCTGGTTGTATTTCTCCTAAGACAGATTTTTTTGTTCTTTGGGCAGTCTGTGGACTATTCAGTATTCTTTACCAACATCACAATTCAGATGTATCAGTAGTTCTTTTGCTTTCTTTTTTCATTGTCTAGCTTTCATATGTATGTGAGGTGATTGAAAGACCACGAGTTGGTTCAGGCACACCTTAGTCATCGAAGTGACATCTTTGCTTTTAAAACTTACAGGGTATCTTTCGCAGCAGATTTAGCCAATGTAATGTGTCACTTAATTTCTTGACTACTTCCGTTACTGTAAAAGTCAAGGAAAGGTTTATATAAGGAAGGAAATTTTCTTTGTTGGTTACCAGGGGTGGGAGGGTAGGGTAGGGAGCACTGTCAGATAGATAGAGATAAGTATTGATTTGGGTGAAGAGAAGGGCAGTGTACCAAATGTGAGTGATCAGTATGGTGGCATTGAGGAAGAGAAAGACAGAGAGAGGTACATGGGAGGTACAGGCAACAAAGGTGAACACTTTTGCACATACAGTACTGCGTTGTCAGTGAAGGCAAACATGGGTGTACAGGTGGATAGATGGGTGGACAGGCTGAACTAGTAGGTATGTCTGTGAAGCGGGGAGTGTACCCAAGAACATCTATAGGGTTGGCAGACAGTGGTCCTATAAGTTTATGTATATGATCTGAATTCCCAGGTGTATAGTAGTGCTGACAAGGGGCAAGGTTATGGTCACTGCTTGGTCACAGCCAGCTACCCAAAGGGACCAAGTAGTTGAACCTGCGGGCTTGGGACCATAATCGCAGAGGACATCAAGCTCAACTGGCATAACATACTATACAAAACATTGTTCCACGTCCTACTTTGGCGAATAGCAACTGGGATCTTAAAAGCTAGCAAGCTGCCATCTGGATGCAACGATGGGTCTCTCCTCGTCCAGAGCAAAGAAGAAAGAAGAAAACCAAAATTCATGGAAACAATTAGTCCTAGTGACTGGTACACCATCTGATCTGCAGCCTATACGACTATGACCAGAAGAGCTAGATGGTGCCCGGCTACCACTTTCAACCACTTGGAAGGGGCTCTACATAGGAAACTCTGGATAGAGAGGGAGAACAATGTGGAACAAAACTCAAAATCATTTGGAGGAAAAAAGAAAGGGGGCACCAGGTTTGCTGGTCTGATGGAGCATGGTGGAACCACTGAGACTGTGGCCCCTAGCTGTCCTTCAGGTCTAAAATTGAACCCATACCTGTGGCTTCCAGCCAAACAAAAGACAGGCACATGAGTTGAACATTTACCTGAGGTAGATACACTCCTTGGAGAGAACAAGCATGGGAGAAAGAAGGACTGCTTATGCACAGGGAGACAGCTCAGGGGGCAGGAGTGCATGGAGGGATGGACACTGGGAAGAGGTAACTATGGGGAGGAAGTGGGAGGGGAGCTGTTGCATTGTGGTAAACTGTGGTCAATGTCATGAGACAAAGTATATGTGAACTGCTGTATGGAAAGTGAATTTGCTCTGTAAATTTTCACCCACATCACACACACAAAAAAAAAACTATCAAAACTTTCCAAAAAAAAAAAATTGCTTAACTACTGCTTCCATGGACATTGATTGTTGATCCAAGTAGAATAAATTGTTAACAACTTCAATTTTTTCTCCATTCATCATAATACTGTTTTTCAATTCAGTTGTGAGAGTTTTCATTTTCTTCACGTTCAGAGGGCTATAGTTTTTGACCTTCATCAGTAAGTGTTTCAGGTCGTCTCTGCTTTCAGCCAAGATCCATCAACACTGATACCCTTCATTCCACATCCTTTTCTGCATCTTCGTTGAACTACAGGCAGTTCCCTATCATTGTTTGCCTGCAGTTGTTTTTTAATTATTTTCTGCAAACTCTTGTTAGCATGTGGCATTAATAATACTGCTCAATAATTTCCACATTCCGGTTGATCATCTTTCTTTGGAATGGGCAGGAGTCTGAAGTGGCCAAGTAGCTGTTTTCCAAATTTCTTGATATAGAAAAGTAAACACTTCCAGCATTGCATCTGTTTGTTGAAGCATCTCAGCTGTTACTTTGTCAGTTGCTTGTCTTTGTTTTTTACCAGTGTCTTCAAAGCAGCTTGAACTTCTTTCAGTACCAGTGGTTCTTGATTATATGCCACCTTCTGAAGCAGTCTCCACTCCTTCTTTTTGGTACATTGCAGCACAACATAATGCACTGCCATCAAGTCGGATCCAACTCATAGCAACCCATCCTTGGATTTCCGAGACAGTATCACTATGAAAGTAGATTGCCCAACCTTCCTTCCGAGGAGTGGCTGGTGGGTTTGAACCATGAGCCTTCTGGTTAGCAGTCAAATGCCTTAGGCACTACGCCACCAGAGCTCCTTCTTTTTGGTACAGTGACTCTGTATTCCTTTTCTCTACCCTTCCACCCCACGCATGTGTGTTATTGTGTATTTTATAGGCCAAGGTGCTATTTTGCTGAAAGGTGACCTCTGGGAATGGCTGAGGTTCCAGATTAAAAGGGTATTTTTTTAGGACAGTAGTCTTGGGGACTTCTCTAATCTTTATCAGTCTAGTAAGCCTGGTCTTTTTTTATGAATTCAAGTTTTGTTTTACATTTTTCTCCCATTCT
>NW_006922290.1:448205-450310 GCF_000298275.1 Orycteropus afer afer
TAATGCCGAGGATATCAATCTTTATGCGTTCCATTTCATTTTTGACAACTTCCAATTTTCCTAGATTCATACTTCATACATTCCATGTTCTGATGGTTAATGAATGTCTGCAGCTGTTTCTCTTCAATTTGAATGGTGCCACATCAACAAATGGAGGTCTCAAAAGCTTTACCTTACCCATAGGACTAAGGCTGGGTTTACTCAGATGATGCAGCTCTTTCCCAGTCCTGTTTTGAGAGCCTTCTAACCTAACCGGACTATCATAACATTGCACCTTAATGTATCAAACAGTGTTTCTTTGCTATTCATAAGGTTTTCCCTGGCCAATTCTTTGACAAGTGGACGGCCTCTTCCTTCTTCCTAGTCTGTCTCAGTCTGTAATCTGGGCTGATACCTGTGCACCATGTGCATCCCGCTGGGTTTGAAATACCAGTGGCTTAGCCTCAAAACTCACATCAGCACATCACCTCAGACTGACAGACAGGTTTGTCTCCCTGTTGGAAATCTCATACCACCCTTACCTGGGTCCCTATGGCTGACTCCTCCTCTGTCTGTGTTCCTGGCCTTTTAATCCCTTTCTCCCACTCTCCCGTCCTGCTGGTTTGGGCATGCCTGGGTTCCCTCTCCTCACCTGGATCCCAGTGGCTGCCCTCTCCTCTGTTACGGTTCCTAGGCATTAATTGAGCTGAAATGGACGCCTTTTGACCATTTTGAATTAGACAATGATACGATCTATGATGCTGAGCATGACAGATTGAAAAGGAATGGTGTGGCATTCATTGTCCCAAAGAGTGTCTCAAGATCTACCCTGAAGTGCACTGCTGTCAGTGATAGGATAATACCCATATGCCTACAAGGAAGACCACTTGATACTACTGTTATTGAACTTTAGCTCTGGTAGCATGGTGCCTAAGGCAATTGACTGCTAACCAGAAGGCTGGCGGTTCAAACCCACCAGCCACTCCTCGGAAGGAAGGTTGGGCAATCCTACTTCCGTAGTGATACTGCCTCGGAAACCCAAGGAGGGGTCGCTATGAGTCGGGGCCGACTCGACAGCAAATAACAACAACAACAACATCCACCAACCAGCAAAGCTGAAGATGAGGAAATTGGAAGATTTTTACCACCTTCTGCAGTTTTAAATTGACCAAACATGCAATCAAGATGTGTTGATTCTCTCTGGTGATTGAAATGCAAAAGTTGGAAACAAGGGTGAGACACTGGTAGTGAGGAAATATGGCCTTGCTGATAGAAATAATACTGGAGATTGCATGATAGAATTTTGCAACACCAATGACTTATTCATTGCAAATACTTTTTTTCAACAACATAAAAGGCAGCTATACACATGGACTTTGCCAGGTGGAGTACACAGGAATCAGATCAAGTACATATGTAGAAAGAGATAAGAGAGAAGTTCAGTACCTTCAGAACAAAGCCAGGACCTGACTGTGGAACAGACCATCAATTGCTCATATGCATGTTCAAGTTGAAGCTGAAGACAATTAGAAGAAGTCCATGAGAGGCAAGATATGACCTTGATTATATCTCTCCTGAACTTAGAGACCATCTAAAGAACAGATTTGACACACTGGACCCAGTGACCAAAAATCAGAGGAATTGTGGGATGACATTACGAATGTCATCCATGAAAGAAAGCAAAAGGTCATTAAAAAGGTAGGAAAGGAAGAAAAGACCAAAAAGGATGTCAGAAGAGACTGAAACTTGCCCTTGGATGGAGAGTAGCTAATTCAAATGGAAGAAATGACAAGATAAAAGAGCTGAACAGAAGATTTCAAAGAGCTTGAGGAGACAGAGTCAGTTATTGTAATGAAATGTGCAAAGACCTGGAGTTAGAAAATCAAAAGGGAAGAACACGCTTGGCATTTTTCAAGCTGAAAGAAGTAAAGAAAAAATTTAAACCTCGAGTTGCAATATTATAACATTCTATGGGAAAAATATTGAATGATGCAGGAAATCTCCAGAGAAGATGGAAGGAATACACAGAGTCACTGTACCAAAAAGAACTGGTTGATGTTCATCTGTTTCAGGAGGTGGCATATGATTGAGTACCAGTGGGAAGAAGTTGAAGCTTTACAGAAGGA
>NW_006922290.1:450410-458579 GCF_000298275.1 Orycteropus afer afer
CCTTCCTTCCGAGGAGTGGCTGGTGGGTTTGAACCGCCAGCAGTCTGGTTAGCAGGCAAGTGTCTTAGCCACTATGCTACCAGAGCTCCCACTCACCAAACTAGGATATAGAAAATTATCTTTATGAACTGAGTTACACCAGTTGACTTGAGTTGCCCTCCAAGACAGTGATCTTGTATCTTCCATTTTCTTTTGGTGCTTCCTATGTCATTCAGTATTTTGCCCATAGAATCCCTCATTAATGCCACTTGAAGCTTAAATTTTCTTTTCTTTCCTCTTGAGAAATGCTAATTGTGTCCTTCCCTTTTGGTGTTCTAATTCCAGGTCTTTGCACATTTCATCATTATACTTCTTGAGCCACCCTTTGAAATCTTCTGTTCAAGTCTTTTACTGTATCATTTCTTCTATTCGCTTTAGCTTTTCTGTGTTTAAGAGCAAATTTCAGAGTCTCTCCTTTCATGCATTTTGGTCTTTTCTGTCTTTCCTGACTTGTCATTGACCTTTTACTTTCTTCATGTATGATGCCCTTGATGTCTTCCCATCACTCTGTGGGCTTTGATCATTAGTGTTCAGTACATTGCATCTGTTCTAGAGATAGTCTGTAAATTCAGACAGGTTATATTCAAGGTAATATTTTGGCTCCTGTGAACTTGTTTTCATTTTCTTCAGCTCCACCTAGAACGTGCATGTGAGTAATTGATAGTCTATCTGTAGTCAGCCCCTGGCTTTGTTTTGACTGATGATGTTGAACTGCTCTGTTGTTCTTTCCACAGATGTAGTCATTTTGATTCCTTTGTAATCCATCGGGCAAAGTCCACGTGTATAGTTGATAATTACATTGTTGGAAAAAACAAGTATTTCCAATGAATTTTCCATTAATCCTGCAAAATTCTGTTGTACAAACTCTGGCTTCATGTCTATGACCAAAGCAGTATTTTCCAACTACTGAGCCTTCTTTGTTTCCAACTTTCACGTTCTAGTCACCTCTAAGTATCAGTGTATCCTGATTGCATGCTTGATAGATTTCAGACCACAGCAAGTCATAAAAATCTTCAATTTCTTCTTCTTTAGCATTTGCAGTTGGTGTGTAAATTTGAATAATAGTCATATTAGCCTTCTTTGTAGGTGTATGAATATTAACCTGTCACTAACTTTGTTGTACTTCAGGATAGATCATGAAGTGTTCTTTTTAATAATGAATGCATTGCTATTCCTCAATGTAGTTGTTAGCATAGTAGATCATGGGATTATTAGATTCAAAATAGCCAAAACTAGTCCATTTCAGCTCACAAACGCCTAAGATATCAGTCTTCAAACATTTGTTTCATTTTTCGTGACTTCTAATTTTCCTTGACTCATACTTTGTACATTTCACATTCTGATTACTAATGGATGTTTGCAGCTATAACTTCTCGTTTTGAATCCTGGTACATCAGCAAATGAAGGTCTGGAAGGCTTTACTCCACTTGCATCATTAAAGCTGACTCTACTTTAAGGAGATAGTTCTTCCACAGTCATATTTTGAGTGTCCTTCAACCAGAGGGGTTATCTCCCAGGACTGTAGTTAAGAGTGTTCTGTTAATATGCATAGGGTTTTCATTGTCTAGTTTTCAGAAACAGTTCACCAGACCTTTCTTCCTAGTTTGTCTTAGTCTGGAAGCATTGCTCAAACCTGTCCACTATCGGTGACCCTGCTAGTATGTGAAATACCAGTAGCATATCTTCTAGCCTCAGGGCAACATGCAAGCCACCACACATCCAAAATTCACACTGATAATTTATCGGGTATCCTGGTTTGGTTTCTTGTTCTCCTTTCTAACTCTCCTACCCTTCACTCCAGCTCAGGTGATATTTTAGATTTTGTCATTGTAAATACCTTCTCCACCTCTAAAATGTCTGTTTAAATCATCTCATGCTCTGACTACACCACCACCCCCAATTCATTTACTCCTCCAGCCACTCCTTGGAAGGAAGATGGGGCAATCTACTTCCGTAGTGATACTGCCTCAGAAACTCAAGGAGGGGTCACTAAGAGTCGGGTCCGACTTGACGGCACGTGACAACAACAACTACAACTAACAATTTCTCAACCTCATTTTGACCTTCAGTCATTGGACCTATCACTTTGTTGCCCTCCTGTGCCTCTACTTTACTTCTTTTTTTAGCTTAGATTCCATCATTTGTCATGATACTTACTCTCACATATCTTTTTCTCCCTTTCTTCTTCATTCCTCATTGGCAAAATCCCAACACTAGTTCAATCTGACTCGCTTGTCTTCTCCATTTCTGCTCCCTAAAAAGCAAAACATGGCTAGAGAAAAACACAAAATTGTACTTTTCACTTACAGCCTTAAATGAAGATGGGGCATCATTCATGCCTATAGTCCTTCTATATTTCCTTAACTAATTTTCTGTTCCTCTCAGATTTCTTCACTGTCCTCAAACCTTTACTCAGTCATGTTTGGTAACCTTAGTTCATATTTCATATAAATGCCCAAAAGATAGCATCTTCATCCTTCCACTTTCATATCTGCCTTTGTAACTATATCTTTACCCAACTACTGTGCTTTCCTTTCTGGTATAATGGATTAACTGTCACTGTTACTGTCGGTAACCAGTTCTTCCATTTGTACACTGGATCTCATTAACTCTTATCCACACAGGGTCTTGTTCTTGCAGCAGTCCCTTCTCTTTCTTCATAATGAAATTCTCTTTCTACTGGATCATTACCATCAGCTCACATACATGCTCTAATATGCCCCTTCTTAAGACAATGGGAAGGCACTTCTCTACAATCCAAGGTACCTCCAAATGTTTTTCCTTTTCTCTACTTAATATCACAGAGAAAACCCTGATTTCCCTACCATATAAAGAACTTCTGTATATCAAAAAGAAAGAAATAAACCCAGTAGAAAAATGGCAAGCATCTGTAAAAAGATTCTTCTACATAAGAAATGGTGCTCAGTCCACTCATAAAAGGAAAAATTAAAAAAAAAAAAAAACTGCACTGATACCTGGTAGGGCAAGTCCACTCTCTTTGTTCCTTTACCTAGAATTCTTCCACTACTTGAACTTTTATATTCATTTGATTTATTTGACAAATATTAATTTGTCTTATCCACACACACCAAGTAAAATTCTATAAGACTTTTGTTAGAGAGAATTGACATATTTATAATACTGGCTTTTTCTGTTCATGAATATTTTAAATCTCTATTCTGGTCTTTTTTATATCTTTCAGAAATTTTTTCTTTTTTCTTCATTGAAATAAAACTTACATAGAGTAATGTAAGAGTTTAGTTTAATGAACATTTGCATGACATATACACCTTTGTAACCATCATCCCGATGAAAATATGAAGCATTCCTAGAATCACAGAGGGCTCCCGTAAGTTCCTTCTTTAGTCAGTATCCTTGCTCCAGAGATAACCATTATTCAGATGTCCATCTTAATAATATATTAGATCGGCTGTTATTGTACATTATGACAGCTTTATAGAGTCATCCCATTGTGGTTTTATTCCATTTCCCTGATGATTAATGATGTTCAACACCTTTACGTATTCTTACTGACCTTTGACTGTCATCTTCTGTGAAATGTCTATAGAATTTTTCTGTTGATTTATTTGTCTTTTTGAACTGATTTGAGGGAAGTTTTCTGTGTTTTAGAATTTGTCATCAATTATATCTATGGCAAATTTCTTCACCCAGTTTTTACCTATATTGATGGTGCTTTTTGATAAATTAAATTTCTTAATTTTAATGCAAGCAGTTTACCAGTCTTTCATCATTAGTGCTTTCAGTAACCCGCCAAAACATTTTTCTATGCCATGGTAGTAAAGAAGCTCTAAAAGCTTAATTGTTTTTGCCTCTTACATTTAGGTATTTAGGTTTCTGATCTATTTGGATTGAATTTTTATGTATAATGTAAGTGCTTTCTTTTTTTTTAAGGTTCAGGTATCTAAGCTTTTATTAAGAAGATCATCCTTTTCTCTACTCTATTGCAATAGTACTTTTATTATATATTAGGTGGATCATATATATTTGGGGCTATTTCTGGATTCCTTGGTTCCGTTGATCCACTTGTCTGTCGTTGTGCCAACACCACACTCTCTTAATTATCATACTTTTATAAGTCTTCATTTCTGCTGAAGTAAGTTAATCAGTTTTGTCCTTTATCAAGATTATTTCTAGGTCTTTTGGATTTACTTACGAATTTTAGAATCATAAACTTAGAATAAAAAATTTTCCATAAAAAATTTGAGATTGTATTGAATTTATATAGCTCAATTTAGGAAAAACTAAAAAAGTGTCTTTTAAAAGTTGTAACTTCTTAACCAAAGCCAAGCACCCTGGGGGAGCAACTTGTTGGGCCTACGGGCTCAGGACGATGTTTGCAGGGAACATCAAACTCAGTTGGTGTAACCTACTACACAAAAACACTGTACTACATCCTACTTTGGTGAGTAGCAACTGGAGTCTTAAAAGCTTGCAAGGGGCCATCTGAGATGCAACAGTTGGTCTCTCCTCACGGAGCAAAGAAGAACGAAGAAAACCAAAGACACATGGAAACAATTAGTCCAGGGAACTAGTGGACCATGCATACCTCAGCCTACATGGCAGTGAGACCAAAAGAACTAGATGAAGCCCAGCTACCACTGTCAGCCACTCGGAAAGGGGTCAGTATAGTAGGTCCTGGATAGAGAGGGAGAAAAATGTGGAACAAAGCTCAAAATTGAAAAAAGCAAAGGACCGAGCTTATTGGTCCTATACAGACTGGTGAAATCCCTGAGACTATGGCCCCTTTTCACAGAACTGTGGTCTGGAATTGAATGCAGCACTATGGCTTCCAGCCAGACAATAAACAGGCATATAGGGTGAACATTTACACCAGGTAGGTGTACTCCTTAGAGCAGTCAACCATGGGAGATCATAAAGGCAGTATTTGCACAGGGAGATAGCTCAGAGGGCAGGAATGCATAAGAAAGATCACAGGGAAAAGGTAGCCACACAGAGGAAATGGGAAGAGAGCTGTTACATTGTAGGGATTGCAGTCAATGTCATGAAACAAAATGTACGAACTGCTGTATGGAAAATTAATTTGCTCTGTAAACTTCCACCCAAGTCACAATTTAGGGGGGAAAAAAAGAAATCTACCATTATGAGAAAGTGAAAAATATATGTGTATGTCTTTTAATCAATCTATGAGCATGCTCTCTCTGCCCACTTATTAGGTCTTTTTCATTTTTTCTCAGCAATGTTTTAGTATAGTAAAAATCTATTAATCTTTTGTTGATTATTTGATACTTTTATAAATAGTATGGCTTTTTAACTATTTCTGATTGTGACTAGTATATAGGAAATATAATTGATTTTTTTTTATATTGAGTGTATAGCTGATTATTCTAATATTTTATAGATCTTTTTGGGTTATCTGTATTTACAACCTTGCCATCTGTGAACATTTGCAGTTGCACTTTTTCTTTCCAATCTTTATACCTTTCATTTCTTTTTTTCCTTGTTTTACTCCACGGACTAAGATGTACAGTTCAAACATTCTGCAAAAATGTGCATAAGATCAAGAAAGTTAATCTTTATTCATGGTTTACAAAGCATTTCCATCATTTGAGTGTTGGATTTTATCAAATTCTTTATCTTATGAAATGTTCTCCCTTATCCTGTTAATAAGGAGCTCTGGTAGCGTAGTGCCTAAAGCACTTGACTGCTAACCAGAAGGCTGGTGGTTCAAACCCACCAGCCACTCCTTGGAAGGAAGATGGAGCAATGTACTTCCTTAGTGATACTGCCTCAGAAACCCAAGGAGGGGTTGCTATGAGTCGGGTCCGACTTGACGGCACATAACAACAACAAAAAATCCTGTTAATGGGTAAATTACATTGAGTCATTTTTTAATGTTAAACCAACTTTTATCTCTGGAATAAACTTTGTCATGATATGTTTTTATTTATTCTTGGGTTCAAATTGCTTACATTTTCTTTAGGGTCCCATATCTATGTTCATGAATATGAACTTAAAGTCAATGTCTGAAATTTTTCTTTCTTGTAATGTCCTTTTTAGATTTCGATATGTTATTATACTGATTTTATAGCATGAGTTCAAAAGCATACCCTTTTCCTCTGTTCTCTGAAAGTTTTTGTAAAATTGGTTTTATTTCTTTCTGAGTACTTGGTTAAATTCACCAGCGAAGACCTGAAATTTGCTTGATGGGTATGTTTATGTTCCACTTTTATTCCAGGGTAGCATATTGTGTTTATTATCTATATTTTGATGATATGATCTTACTTTGGCTACAACCACTGAATGTGACACTTTATCTCCTGTTTGTTATAGATAACTTCCATAACCCTACCTCTCATGGTTCCCCTTCACAAACCCTAAATTCTAGCTAAAAATATTTTGTATCTAGTAAATAAAATGTTTGCCAACTTTGACTTTCACTCACTTGCCGGGCTGCCTCTGCCAGGACCATTCTCTGCACCAATTCCTGTCAATCTCCAAACACATACAAATACAGTCTAGTCATCTTTTCTGCTAACATAAGGAGAAATAGAGAATGTTAATAGTCCTGTATCTGTTAGAGAAACTGCATTCAGAACTGAAAACCTCCCCCTTGGTGGTTCAGTGGTAGAATTCTCACCTTCCATGTAGAAGACACCCAGCACTCATCTGTCAGTTTGTCACACTGTGGTAGCTTGCATGTTGCTGTGAGGCTGTAGACTATGCCACCAGTATTTCAAATAAAAGCAGGATCACCCGTGGTGGACAGGTTTTAGTGGAGCTTCCAGACTAATACTAAGAAGAAGGAAGGGGCCATCTACTTCTCCAAGAATTGGCCAGTTTAAACTTTACGAATAGCAATGAAACAGTATTTGATATATTACTGGAAAACTTTATGACTAGCCATGAAACATTGTCTGAAACAGTGCCAGAAAATGAACCCCTCAGGTCAGAAGGCCTTCAAAAGACGACTGGGGAAGACATGCATCCTCAGAATTGTTGTTGTTGTTGTTGTTATGTGCCGTCGAGTCGGCCCAGACTCATAGTGACCCCTGCTTGGGTTTCCTAGGCAGTATCACTACGGAAGTAGATTGCCCAACTTTCCTTCTGAAGAGTGGCTGGTGGGTTTGAACCGCCAGCCTTCTGGTTTGCAGTCACATCCCTTAGGCACTATGCTACCAGAGTAGAGCCATTCTTAATGATGTGGATGGAGTAAAGCTTTCAAGAGCACCATTTGCTGGGGTGGCTTGACTCAAAATGAGGAAAAACAGCTGCAAACATCCATTAATAATCAGAATATGGACTGTACAAAGGATGAATCTAGGAAAATTGGAAGTTGTCAAAAATGAAATGGAATGCATAAAGATCAATATCCTAGGCATTGTTGTTGTTAGGTACCCTCGAGTTGTTTTGACTCATAGCGACCCCATGCACAGCAGAATGAAACACTGCCCGATCCCGCGCCAGCTCCATGATCCCTTCTATACTTGAGCCCATCATCACAGCCACCGTGTCAGTCTATCTCGTTGAAGGCCTTCCCCTCTTTCGTCAACCCTCCACCCTACCAAGCATGACATCCTTCTCCAAGGAATGGTCCCTTCTGACAACATGACCAAAATAGGTGAGATGAAGTCTTTCCATTCTCGCTTCCAAGGAGCATTTCAGGTGCACTTTCTCCAGGACAGATCTGTTAGTTCTTTTAGTAGTCCATGGTAATTTTCAGCATTCTTCGCCAGCACCACAACTCAAAAGCATCAACTCTTCTTCGGTCTTCCTTATTCATTGTCCAGTTCTCACATGCTGTGAGGCAATTGGAAATATCACGGCTTGTGTCAGACGTACCTTAGTCCTCAAGGAGACATCCTTACTCCGCACCATTTGAAACAGTTCCTTCGCAGTTGACCTTCCCAATGCTACACGTCGTCTAACGTCCTGACTGCTACTTCCATTGGCATCGATTGTAGAACGAAACAACCAAGCAATGTGAATTCTTTGACAACCTCAATCTTCCCTCCATTTATTGTGATGCTGCTCATTGGTCCAGTTGTGAGGATTTTTGTTTTCTTTGTATTGAGACGCAATCCATACTGCAGACTGTATTCTTCAACCTTCATCAGTAAGTGCCTCGAGTCATCCTCATTTTCAGCAAGC